>NC_042998.1:184401828-184494328 GCF_006345805.1 Octopus sinensis
ATGTTTTCGATATTGGAGATCACAATTTAGCAAAAAAAAAAAAAAAAAAATTTTTTTTAAATTTCGATCTCTTCCCTCACCAATTGATTTGCTTTGTTTACAGTTGGCAAGATGTACTGTCACACACAAAATGACATTTTTCCAAATCCTCTGTCCGAATTGGGTGAAAGTTATTAAACTTTAAACCTCTATAACTTTTTGAAAACATTCAAGCTTAATTGCTGAAGTTGTTTCACTTTTTCCAGAAAAATGCTTTTAAAAAGTTATAGAGGTTTAAAGTTTGATCATTTTCACCCAATTAGAAAACAGGATTTGGAAGCTGTCGTTTTGTGCATGACAACGTGTCTTGTCAACTGTAAAATAAGCAAAAAAATTGGGGATAATAGAAATTAAAAAATATAATTTTGCTGAATTGTAATCTCCGATATCAAAATTACTGGTTCCGAGAATGATTTCCAAAATGTATCAGTCATCATTTTTTCCCCAGAATGAATACATTTTTTACACTTAGAAGAGAATGATTTACCTCAGGTGTCACACTGATACGGCTTTTCTCCTGTATGTGTACGCTTGTGCAGAGGCAAGTTATTTCTTTGAGGGAATGATTTACCACAAATATCACATTGATATGGCTTTTCTGTTGTATGTGTATGTTTGTGCTGTGTCAAATTACCCTTTTGACAGAATGATTTACCACAGATTTCACAATGATATGGCTTTTCTGTTGTATGTTTGTGCTGTGTCAAATTACCCTTTTGACAGAATGATTTACCACAGATTTCACAATGATATGGCTTTTCTGTTGTATGTGTATGATTGTGTTTAGTCAAATTACTCCTGGAACAGAATGATTTACCACAGATATCACAATGATATGGCTTCTCTCCTGTATGTGTACGTTTGTGCTGAGTCAAGTTACTCCTTACAGAGAATGATTTACCACAGATATCAAAATGATATGGCTTTTCTCCTGTATGTGTATATTTGTGATGAGTCAAGTTACTCCTTTGAGAGAATGATTTACCACAGATATTACAATGATAAGGCTTTTCTCCTGTATGTGTACGTTTGTGATAAGTCAAAGTGCTACTTGAAAAAAATGATTTATCACATATATCACAGTGATATGGTTTTTCTCCAGTATGGATACGTCTGTGAGTAGTCAAGTACAATGATAAGAGAATGATTTACCACAGATATCACATAAATATTGTTTCTCTCACCAAAAAAACAAAACACTTCATGGAATGCTGTAATATGCTCTCCTCTCTCGCTCAGACATTCTTACACACGGATACACACGTGTAATGAACTGTTACCAAAATATCTTCATCTTATCAAATCCATCAATCGATATCAACTTTCCATTCCTTATCATCTTAAGGATGTTTTGTTTCTTCTCTCTTTCTCATATATATATATATATATATATATATATATATATACATACACACACACACTTACATATATACACACACATACATATACACAGACACACATATGCGCACATATACACACGCACACATATATATACTCACATACACACATATATATATACTCACATACACACACATGTATATACACACATATATACACACATATATACACATATACACACACACACACATATATACATATACATATATATACATATATATATATATATACATATAAGTATATGTATATATATATATATATATATATATATATATATATATATATATATATATATATATATATATATATATATATATATATATATATACCTGAATGATGTACCTACTATGGATGCTGTCCAAAAACTAAAAACTAGTAAAAGAATATATCACACATAAAAACATAAAATCTCTCGTGGAGGCGCCATCCAACCAAAATGCAAATATATGGGAAACTACCACTTGTGTCATCTCTTGTGAAAGGTAGGAGAGTCCAGTTTGCTGGACATTGTTGTAGAGCTGAAAAAGTGGTAATTTCTACTCTTCTCCTCTGGAAGCAATCTACTCGCAATACCAGAGGGCGCACACTCTCCTACCCTGATGTAATCTCCAGGGATACAGGCATCCAGCAACAGGACCTCCGTAATGCCATGATGGACCGTGAAGTCTGGCGTAGCATGGTAAATTCCATTGTCTCGACCACGGTCGAACAATGATGATGATGATGTGTATATACACACACACATGATTAAAAACTAAAGAATATGAAAACTAAAAGAATATATCACATGCACCGGGTCCAGTCTTCGCTAGTAGTACCGGGTTAGGGTATGTGGCGATGCTTTGGTATATGTACACACGTGAATTTGTTTACATTTCTGAAGATAACAGAAACCCTTTTCTGCACCCCCTAACCCCCCCCCATATATAAAAAAAAACAAACACTTTTTTGAAATGTATCCGGTACTTCCGGAAGTACACCGGTACTTATAACCGTAACATCGCCAAAAATATTTATTTTGTGTTTTATTTACTTTGCTAGGTAGTCATAGGATCTACTAGTCACGACTAGCTAGCGCGAGTGCGCACACCGGGACCACTTTTCTTAAGTGATACCCTTTATATTGACCAAAACAAAATCTCGAAAAGAGTTGAAATTTTAGGATTGAAATGGGGTGAGGATTAAAAAGATGAAAAAAAAAATTCCTGTGTGTAGAACACAAATTTGTAAGAATTTTATGAAAATTCCCAAAAATAAAAAATTGAGGTGTTACGGTGGGGGAGGGGGGCTTAAATCAGAGGTCAGCCCTTTTGTCTTGTTTCAGTCATTGGGCTGAGACCCTAGGTATAGCTGTGTCACATAGAGCAGGCATGACTGTATGGGAAAGACGATTACTTCCCAGCTTCAGTCCCAGTGTGTGGTGCCTTGAGTCAAGCAAAGCTTTGTCAGTGGACATGGGAGATGGAAACTGGAAGAAGCCCATTACATATGTATATGTCCTTCACCATGACTTGACAACCAGTGCTTGTTTATTTACATCCCCATAACTTAGTGCTTTATCTGAAGAGGCTGATAGGATAAGTACTGGAATTACATTGCACAAAACTCGTTTGTTGATCCATATGGAACTGATTCTATGGAGACAATCTCACACAGACTCTAATTTCGATTCTTGTCACTTCAGAATTCCTTAAAAGTATTTCAGATCATATAGAACTGTCTCAGAAAAGAAATTATCTCACATGTATGGAAGAGGATAGCTCTGTAAAGAAGTGCTGATCTCTAACTGTGAAAGGAACCTGTGGAAAGAATAAACCCAAGAAGATGTGGGATGAGGTGGTGAAATATGATCTTTGGATGTTGAGTCCCACAAAGATGACAAGTAACAGACCTTTTGGCGATTTGCTGTGCTTGAGAAGACACATAAAGCTAAGTGAAATAATTGTCATGGCTAGTGTTGGTGACATGTAAAAGCCACCCAGTACACACTGTGAGGTAGTTGGTGTTAGGATGGGCATCCGGCCATGGAAACCAAGCCATAACAGACCGAAGCCTGCTGCTGCTTACCAGCTCTGATCAGATTGCTTAACCCATGCCAGCATGGAAAACAGATACTAAGTGATAATGATGATAAATTGTAATTTATATTAGTGGTTGTGTTAATGATGGATTTTACTCCTCAGTCACACTGACAGTACAATAGCTGAGACCTTTGCTGCATCAACAAATGTTTTCATCATCATTGTTTAACGTCCGCTTTCCATGCTAGCATGGGTTGGACGATTTTGACTGAGGGCTGGTGAACCAGATGGCTGCACCAGGCTCCAATCTTGATCTGTCAGAGTTTCTACAGCTGGATGCCTTTCCTAACGCCAATCACTCCGAGAGAGTAGTGGGTGCTTTTTACGTGCCACCGGCACAGGGGCCAGTCAGGCGGTACTAGCAATGACTTTGCTCAAATCTTTTTACACATGCCACTGGCACTGGTGCCAGTAAGGCGACGCTCTACATCTATATTCCTTGAGTGGTCTCCTAATTCCATGAACACCTGACCTCTTGCCTGTTCAGAAGATAACTTCCTCTCATCTGTTTCAGCGGTCTTGAACAGACATAGGCCCTGTTCACCCTCAGTGGGATTCTGATTTAAGCACACCATATAACTTTTCTTAAATGCTTTATCTTTTGGGTTTTTCAGAAAATGTTTGTGAATTTGTGTCCTACATATGGTAATTCACATGATTATGCAAAGAAATAGCTTTCTCTCCATAAACACATTGAATGGAATACTGTGTCCAAGGTCAGTCCATTGCTGGGATTTAAGCAAAAAAAAAAAAACTTAGTGGAATTCTGGTTTAATCACCCCCTGCAACCCCCAATAACTTTTCCATATTTTGCAATTTTTAGAAAATTTGTTTATGAACTCCTGTGTGTAGAACACAATTTCACAAAAAGTTTCTGAAAATTCCAAAAAATAAAACAAGTTCTATGGGGTGATTAAATCAGAATTCCACCAGCTTTGCTGGGATACCACCATGCAGGGGTTTTAGTTGAATGAATTGACTCCAGTACTTTTTTAAAGCCTGGTGCTTATTCTGTTGGTCTCTTACCTAATGGGGACGTAAACAAACCAACACCAGTTATCAAGCAGTACTGGGGTACAAACACATGCAATGACACAAAACGCATACATATATATTTAATATATTTATATACACAATTTTCTTCTTTCAGTTTCTTTATACCAAATCCACTCACAGGGCTTTGGCTGGCTCAGGGCTATAGTAGAAAACACTTGCCCAAGATGCCACGTAGTAGAACCGAACCTGGAATCATGTGGTTGGGAAGCAAGCTTTTTACCACAATTGTGCCTGTCATGAACAGAATTTTTAAAGTTGCTTGTGGTTCCTTGAACTGCTAAAAATATAAAAATCTTACATGAGTGGGTATCATCATCATTTAATGTCTGTTTTCCATGCTGGCATAGGTTGGATGGTTTGACAGGAGCTGTCCAGACTCCAGTTATCTGTTGTTGCATGGTTACTGTTAATTTCAGTTGTTTGAAATGTAGAGAAGGATATTTTTAATTTGAAGAAATGAAGTATTGAACCGACTCTCTTGCTTTCTCTTCTCTCTATCATAGCAACGGTTTGTCCCAACACATTTTCTAAAATGATATATTTCTATTTGTTTTTCTCTGTTTTCTAATTGAAAATTTCTTTTGGGTAATGGGTGGAAATTTTGTCAAGGAATATTGATACACTAACCTGAAACATAATGGATTGTTAGTTGCTGAAGCATGGAACAAACTGCCGGCATCGGTTGTTAGTTGTCGGAGCACTGCATCCTTCAAAACTTCCATGCTTCCTGAGATTCGCCAACACTACACTTGATTTTCTCCCCTCCATACACACACAAGCATGTATCTGACTCATACACTGTTCACTTTCCAGACATTTCTACATTACTGCATGTACTTTATATGCACTTTCTGACAAGTTGTGGTGCACCTGAGCACTGTATACAATAATTTCATTATTATTATTATTATTATATCTTGGCGTCTTGAAGTGACAGATAGCTGGAAAATTCAATTTGATAGGAATTATATTGATTTCTATTTTTGCGTGTACATTTTCTAATTAAGTGAATATTTCTTCCTTTGGTGGCGAGTCATTTTTTTTCTGTCCATGAGTCAAAACATCTTAATGGGAAAAAAAAACAGAACTGCCATGAGTTGTTCAGTTTGTCATAAACACAAACATACTTTAATTTGGGGGTGAAAAAATTAATAAATATTGGTTTGATATTTTTAGCAGCTTAATAAATTTGTTTTATTTTTTTGTCATGTACAAAAAAAGATTTTAGAGAATGGTAATATGAGAGGAAAAAGAAAACAAAAACAAGCCATATACAGAGATGCTCTCAATTAAGTGAGAGTTAGCTACAATTTTTGTGTTCATATGAGTTCACCAGGGCTTGGTTCTCAATTCCCTACTACTCATTATAGTACTCAAGGTCATAACAGAGGAATTTAAGAATGACTAAATGCTGATGATCTCAGTTAAATATGTAGTAGAGCAAGAAAAGAAATTCCAGTTGTGGAAGCAAAATAAATTGCTTCAGATGCCCAGGAGGTTCCCTAGATGTAGGAAGTTGTTAACCTCTGGGGGTAAGAAAAGCTGCCTTTAGAGTGAAAGGTAGATTGTATGATATTTGTATATGAACAGTAATGCTATGTAGTAGTAAGTTGTGAATGCAGAGGACATGCAAAGACTAGTAAGGAACGAAGCTAGTATGCTTCGAAGCTCTGAATGGTGTGCACCATCAGTGTGCATGTGCAAAAGAAATTGCAAATGTGTGGAGAGAAAAATTGGGCACAAAGGGAGGGAATCAGATGTAATGTGTAAGTATGATCATATAATACATGTAGATCATGGCAGTTGTACAAAGAAGTGTCAACCACTTAGATGTGGGAGATCCAGGAAGGTTTAGGACAAAGTAGTGAAGGCAAATCTCAAAATGTTAGTCTCATGGTTGAGATAACAAAAGACATGAGATGCTTAGTGTTTTGCTGTGTTCAGCAAAACCTGACTTTCATAGCAAAAATAAGGTCCTAAAAGTATTTGGTTTATATCTCTGCACTCACAAAGCCCTGCTCCTATTCCCATCAGTCCCCTTCAGACTTTCCTCACTCTCTTCTTCCTAACATCCATCCCTCCATTATTCCTCTAACAATAACACTATTCAGATACTGTAATCATATGACATCAGAACCTGCACATATTTCTTCTCCCTTTGTACTACTAGTGTGCTGTCTCCCTGGAAACACTTTTAAAATCCATCCCTTGTTCACAGTATCATCCTTCCCAGTTTTCTGCTGCCCCCACTTCTATGCTTTCATGTATCTCTCCCTCTCCTGAACTGTTTCTCAGGACTGTCATACCACATCTCCAATACCTTCTCATGTTTGCCGTCAATGCTTGTCCATCTTTGTCTCCCTCACATTTTAGCCATAACTTAGTAATGTACATTTCCTTCTCCTTATTTTCTGATTTCATACATGTGTGAAAAAGGAAATGATAAAATGATGATGATTCTCACTTTTGCCAACTTATCCATTGTTTCATTTTTGTTTCAAGTGATCTAACACAGCAGCAATTTTACTTTCACTCCCTGTTCAATATAATTTGTTTTCTCTGCAAAGAATCAATACAATTATTTTCAGGCTTTCCTCTCGGCTAATTTGAAGAGCTTTCAAAGTCTCTCCCAAGAAATCTTCAAAGATAATTTTTTCTCTTTCTGGTGCTGAGTTCATTTCATGTTGCATGTTATCATTATGTGTCCATAATCTGTCTCTGATCTTATAATTTAAATAACCGAAGCCATAATCTACCAATTTCAGTTTTATTTCGGCCACAAAATCAGCAATACTCATTTCATTTATTTTTTAACATCTGCAAGATTTATATGTGAACATCACAGCATTTCTATTGCCTTCAATTTTCCATTACTTAAGAAACAAAAAAAAAACATGCTTTTTGGACAAATCTTTTATCTCACCAATGCATTATCTGATCATGATGTTAAAAGCACTAGCAGGTGGCTACACATAGGGATAGCTGCAAAAGATCAAGACAGATGGAGAACTCAAGTCGGTACCTTAAGCTCTTAATGGAGGCAAAGGTATTAAAAATTTTCTTGACCGTGTGTATACTCGGAACGGAAGAAATGCAAAAACAAATTGTACGATAACTGCCAGAAAAGACTAATATAATAATGAAAACGAAGGAATGTGCTTCAGTAATCAGGTGACAGTATTTCAAGTGAAAAGTTGCTACATACATACGTGAATAGTGAGAACAATGACTCAAAATGCAAATATTCTTCTAGAGCACATTTAAATAATAATAAGAGCACCCAGAGAGCGCAAACCTCCGCCAAGGCAACACCAACGTCCTCGATTTTTTATTGCCCACAAGGGGCTAAATATAGAGGTTACACATTACAAAACAGTACAAAACACATTACAAGACAGTACAAAACATATAATCAGGGAAATAAAAGATACAAAAAGAAATCAACCAAGGAAGAAAAAAATAAAAAGAAACGAATGAAATTAAGAGAATGATAAAATGAGGTGCAATGCCTACTCATCCCTGAAGTCAAGTGGTTGCATTTAGACATTATTTTGGGCAGTTTTTCCCTTTTTTGTAAAAACAAAAAGTTCACATCTTCATGATTTTTAAAAATATTTTTCATATCATATTTTACATATTAAAAAAAAATTAACTCTTTATGTCCAATTACGAGTGGTAGGTCATCAAACCACACCAACCCGTCAACTGAAATCAAGAACTCCACAAATGAAACCATGAACGCGTCTCTCAAACCCTTCCCCCTCCACCCGAAAACCCTCCTCTCCACATCCACACTCCCCCGGCAGTAGACTATGGATGCCTCATCCTCACATCTGCGCTGCACCAACCGGACCCGCCTGCGCATGCCTTAAAATAGGTGGCTCCCCACTCCCCAGGGATCTGCCTCCGTCGCCCCCTTCCCGGCCCACGAAAGCCCCCCCCCCAACACGGGTCCCAAGCACTCCCCTATACTATCCCCATCAGGATCCCCATCCCACCGGCGGCAACCTCCCGCGCGCAGCACACCACCGCCGACCGTCTCTCACGGAGGGACCAGCTCCACTGCGTCTCCCTCTCCTTGCACAAACTGCCCGCCTCTCATCATCTCCATATGCATCCCTAACCGCCTCGCCCCCAACGGCGCAGCGGCCCCCGCATAGCTTTCCACAACGAAAAGCCAACCCCCAACCCCACAATGAGGAGAAAAACAGCAAAAAATAATTACGCACGAGTCGCTTCAACAATGACACAAAACAATTTCAACAACGGACAGTCCCAAAAAGAAAGTCCTCAACAAACCAACCGCGGTCAAAAATGACGAAACTCAAACAAACAAGTTGCTACTCTGTAACACCAACGTCCTCTCAACGATTAGCCAGAGATGATTTTTAAAATGAAAATATCTGAAATAAACTCGACTGCTCTCACAAGCGAGAATACTAAAAATGAACCCGATCGCTCTCAAAAATTAAGTAAAAAACAAAACAAAAAAACACAGGAAAAATAATCCAGAATTGTCCGGTACCGGATCGATCCCCAAATTTAATAAGTGCGTGCCAGTCACGACGCCAAACCTCCCTGGAAGTTTCATCAAATCCATCTTGCGGTTCTTGAGATATCGTGTCCACGGACAAACAAACACGACTGAAAAACAATACCTCCGCCTTAGCGAAATAAAGCGGAGGTAATAATCATACATGCATACTCATTCACTCTCATAATCAATTTTTTTTTTATTAGTTTAGTTTGACAGTAAAGATTGTGGTTGACATTAGTGTTAAGTATTTAAAATAACTATCTTTATGACTAAAACTGACCAAGTGCCAAATAAATATTTCACTTAAATACATGCCAAGTTCATAGATTATTTTAGATATAGATTAAAGTAAAAATGGAAGATCAAAACGTTTGGCATCACTTGAATAAGTCATTTAATTTTCCATTTAGTTTTAGTGGTAATCCTATCAACACAATTTACCGCCAACAAAAACTCCTTATATATTCTAGATTATATTAGGTTATCTCCCTTGGACCAATTGATCTCCCGGAAAATTTTGAAGCTGTCGTTATTTAGTTTCAGATATTTAATACTCTTTTACTCTTTTACTCATTTCAGTCATTTGACTGCGGCCATGCTGGAGCACCGCCTTTAGTCGAGCAAATCGACCCCGGGACTTATTTTTGTAAGCCCAGTACTTATTCTATCGGTCTCTTTTTGCCGAACCGCTAAGTGACGGGGATGTAAACACACCAGCATCGGTTGTCAAGCAATGCTAGGGAGACAAACAAACACAAACACACACACATATACATATATATATATACATATACACGACAGGCTTCTTTCAGTTTCCGTCTACCAAATCCACTCACAAGGCATTGGTTGGGCTGGGGCTATAGCAGAAGACACTTGCCTAAGATAATAATAATAATAATAATAATAATAATAATAATAATAATAATAAAAGAAACAAAACTTTTGACTAATAACAGTTATCTTATTGGATTATGGTTTTTGTGCTGAATATGTAACTTTAGAAATCAAAATGGGTAACGGTTTAGTTGTGCAAATTGCTCCCAATACTTACATTTTTCTTGAAAAAAAATCTAGTACTTGTTATATTGGTTACTTTTGTCCAATCGGTGAGTTATGAGGACGTAAACAAACCAATACTGATTGTCTAGCTGTGATGGTACACAAACACAATGACATACACACACAAATATGTATACGACGGGCTTACATATAATTTCCGTCTACCAAATTCATTGACAAAGCATTAATAGGCCTGTGCAACTGAACCCATAACTACGGTCTTGCAATGCAAACTTCTTAAACGTACACCCATGTATAAACAGATTTTTGTTTTCGGGGTAGTTTTACAGATATGTGACGTTATGTTATTCAACACCAGGTCAACTGTAATTTATCAGATCTAGAGTAGATAGATGTCTGGATATCCACAGCAACATTCTGCAATGTTATATTTTAAAGGTAGTAAGGCGTGATTTAAGAGAAATTTGGCTGTTATTTCTAGCAGGTCAGGTGGCCAGACAACGTCTCTGTTTAGTAACTGGCCGGATCTTTTCCTTTTGAACGGCAGTTTGTAACATAATTTCTAGGTAACTAAAAAGTTTTAAACTTCGTATACTGGTAGAATGTGTTTATAAAACATAATTTTCTCTTGGTTTTATTGAGAAAATTCTATAGTTTGTAAGATATTTCGTCTGAAAATCCGAGCATTTCGGCAATTTTAACCAATCGATTACTTCCATTGAACTAAAATGATTTGCTGCGTCTAAAACTGAGACAACATCCTGTCACTAACCCTCAACCTAACCCTAGCCCTAATTTTTTAAAAAATTGTTACGCGTGTAAAGAAAAAAAAAAAAACGAAAGCAATGGAAAATAATTTAAACAATTAACAAACAAAATAATTCTATAATTTTATACACACGCTTTCCGTACGTATACGGAAAGCGTGTGTATAAAATTATAGAATTATTTTGTTTTTTAATTGTTTAAATTATTTTCAATTGCTTTCGTTTTTTTTACACGCGTAACAATTAAATTAATTTAACAATTAAGAAAAAAAAATAGGGTTAGGGTTAGGTTGAGGGTTAGTGACAGGATGTTGTCTCAGTTTTAGACGCAGCAAATGATTTTAGCTCAAAAGAGAGCATAGGATTGGTTAAAATTCGAAAAATTAATCTATGTTAAACAAACAAATTACAATTTTCTCAAGAAAGCCAAGAGAAAAAAATGTTTTATTTTGACACATTCTACCAGTATACGAAGTTTTAAAGTGTTTAGTTAACTAGAAATTGTCTGCCGTTCGAAAGGAAAAGATCCAACTGGCCATATGCAATTTTAGGGAAATAATATTTAAACTAGCGAAAATTTTATTTCGGCAGATAGCCATATTTGTTGGTCTTTTAAACGCGTACATTAGCATTTATAGGTACACCACAAGGTTGTTTATCAGTGCTGCGTAAGTGAACAAGTTACGTAAACATCCGAACATAAGTAAAAAAAAAAATCCTTTTTTGTGAGTCTTCCATATCTAGTCTATATCTTTAATCCAAACTGTAACTCACTTGAAATTAAAGACCTTTGGTCGTAGGACAGGTTCAGGAAAACCTCTAATATATATATGTATATATATATATATCATACTGAAAATAAAAAAAATCAACGGGTATTAAACGTCTGTGATATCTGTTATGATATAAGGCAGTGGTTTTCAACCAGGGTTCCGCCAGTACAGTCCAGTAATTCCGCAAGAAGTTACAAAACTGCTAAAATCAGCAGTGATTTTTAATTCTCCTGTGCAGATATGTGTGCATAAAACTATTAAATTATTGCACAGGGGTTCCTCGAGCCAGTGGAATGTTTCCTTGGGGTTCCGCTCCAGTAAAAAGTTTGAAAAGCACTGATATAAGGTGATAAAATTGTATTAAAGAATATTTCATGCATCGCCTAAGGGGCTCTCACAACCCGTCATTTAGTTACATCTTGCCTTGATGTAACAGTGAATTGTAATTGACTGGGCTATTATAAACGTTAGTTTTTAATCATAACGTTGGCACTACGCATCGGATCTTTTATCTGTTTCAGTTATTGGAATGCGGCCATGCTGGGGCACCACATTGACGGTTTTAGTCAAGCAAATTGGTTGCCGGGAACAAACACAAAGACATATACACATATACGACGGGCTTCCACACAGAGGGAGTGGATCCATAAAGACGTATTTGTTGAGCAAGTTTCTTAGCGCAGCCATATCTGCACCTAGGATGTTTTTGTGAAATACATTTTAAATAACTTAGTGTTACTGTCAGCAAAAATTAGATGCTTTAGTTAAGATTAACATGAATTTAATTTATACAAGGAGCATTACAAATCGAACTGGTTGTAATTTATGATGAAAGAAAGAAAAAAAAAAACGAAATACGAATAATTTTTTTTGGTAAGTATGGGAGACAACTGTGGACATGATTTGGTTGTTTTAAATGATTATCCTCTCCCTCTCATAATTTACTCATTTATACTTTAAAGTTGAAGGTGGCGAGCTGGCAGAAACGTTAGCACGCGGGGCGAAATGCGTAGCCGTATTTCGTCTGTCGTTACATTCCGAGTTCAAATTCTGCCGAGGTCGACTTTGCCTTTCATCCTTTCGGGGTCGATAAATTTTAAAAATAATTAAAAATAGTTTTAAAAAATAATTTACCAGTTACGCACTGAGGTCGATGTAATCGACTTAATCCCTTTGTCTGTCCTTGTTTGTCCCCTCTGTGTGGGTAATAAAGAAATATATACTTTAAAGTTGAGAAAAAATGACCTAAAGAATATATAGGCACAAACACTTTTCTTTCAGCTATGGAATACAAGAAAAGCGTGGTTATAATTTGATACACATAAGCAGAATTCGAAATCTGAACTGTGCTCTCCATGCTTTTGTTTTTGCTTATCCATTTGACTCAATTATTAGGTGCAGACTAGCATCTTGGCATCTAATAGCCAACTTATCTTGGTATATCTCAAGGAAATACAGTGCACACCAGTGTTGTGAGTTTAACCAATTTTAGTATCTTTTCGGTTTGAACGGCAGTTTTTAAAAATAATTTCCGCGTAACTAAACACTTTTAAACTTCATATACTGGTAGAATGTGTTTATAAAACATCTTTTTCTCTTGGCTTTATTGAGAAAATTCTATAGTTTGTAAGATATTTGTTGATTTTTTTTCTTCAATTTCTGCAATTTCAACCAATCAATGACGTCTATTGAAGTGAAAACATTCTGTGCCGTATGAAAATGTCCCCCGTTTAAGAAAGATATTGCGTTTATTTACATTTCTGAAAAAAAAAACAACCTTTCCCACACCCCTAACCCTAACCCTTAAATAGATTGAAATGCAATAGATCGATACTAGGGTCATAATTATGGGTGACAATTTCATATGACACCGCTAGAAAAACTGCCATTCAAACCGAAAAGATCCCAATTTTATTCTGTGATGCGTCCACTGAGTCGACTATTGAAACCTGGTATGAATTTCCGGTTGCAGCTATTAAAAATCATCATGTTACCAATGCCTTCCCCCACCCCACCCCAAAACATGCACTGCATTGAAGTTGTTGGGACGTCTCGCTAATTAAAGAGTATATCCACGAAGGAATTTGTCAACCAATAAATGGAACTGCTAATTCCATGTAGGAAAGAGTTATTTCCCTTGCATTATACTGGGCACTTGTTTTTGATGACCGCAACTGGAAACTTTAAAAACGAAAAATCTATTATTTTGTAAGACTTTACGTTATCGTTTTCCCTACCATAGAAATTATTTCCTTCTAGAATTCAAAAATATTCTTCTTCGATGTTAAATTAATTCATAAAAAATTGAATTTAATAGTTTAACGACAGCAAATATGAAATAAAACATGTACATTAAATCTAAAATATATCCTTGAGGTATTTATAACGAACTGTTACTCGCGCTATAAAAGAGAGGACACAAATTTCTTTTTTTATCAGATTTGCGTACAAAGGATTCGCAACGATTTAATTGTATTTCTCATAGTGACACAACAAAAAATTCTGGAGGTGGGGGATATAGTCAATTAAATAGATAAAATTTCACAATTGATACTTAATTTATTGGGATCTTTTCGGTTTGACCGGCAGATTTTTAAAATAATTTCCACGTAACTAAACACTTTTAAACTTTGTATGTTGGTAGAATGTGTTTATAAAACATCTTTTTCTCTTGGCTTTACTGAGAAAATTCTATAGTTTGTAAGAGATATGTTGTTTTTTTTCTTCAATTTCTGCAATTTCAACCAATCAATGACGTCTGTTGCGGTGAAAACATTCTGTGCCATATGAATATGTCTCTCGTTTAAGAAACAGATTAGGTTTATTTACATTTGTGAAGAAAAAAAGATATCCTTCCCCCCACCCCTAACCCTAACCCTAAAACAGATTGAAATGCAATAGATCGATACTAGGGTCATAATTATGGGTGACAATTTCATATGACACCGCTAGAAAAAAACTGCTGTTCAAACCGAAAAGATCCATTTCTTTTTTTTTTTTTAGCAGATGTACGTACAAAGGATTCGCAACAATTTAATTGTATTTCTCATAGTGGCACAACTAAAAATTCTGGAGGTGGGGGATATAGTCAATTAAATAGATAAAATCCCATAATTGATACTTAATTTATTGACCTGAATATATTGAAACAGCGAATTGTATAAAAAAAGTAAAAATATTTTGTGTAATTTAGAAGTAATTTATTGCACATAAATTTTAACAACAAAATCTTATATGGATTCTTGTTGAGAACCACTGATGTAGTTGATGTATGGTTATGGTGTGTGGTTCTGGTTCTGGGCTACTGACCACAAGGAGCACTCCATTGGTTACGTTGACGAGGGTCCCAGCTGATACGATCAATGGAACGGCTTGCTCGTGAAATTAATGTGCAAGTGGCTGAGCATTCTACAGACACGTGTATCCTTAACGTAGTTCGCAAGGAGATTCAGTGTGACACAGAGTGTGACAAGGCTGGCCCTTTTGGAATACAGGTACTGCTCATTTTTGCCAGCTGAGTGGACTGGAGCAACGTGAAATAAAGTGCCTTGCTGAAGGACACAACGCGTCGCCAGGAATCGAACTCACAACCTTACGATCATGAGCCGAATGCCCTAACCACTGAGCCACGCGCCCTCACACTGAATACAAGACCGACAGGTAGAACATGACTATTGACACTGATGTTGACAGTGATAATTGTTTCACATGACAGCCAGTGATAAAGCCTCATACTTACGAGTGAAGAAGTAATGAAGTTATGTGGCTTTCAGGCCTTTCTTTAATATGGAAGAGAAGTGAAATGAACTGGTTTATCAGACTGGTAGTCATGATGGGTATACTGGGCTTGGTATATTTGTACCCTAGTGTCACTTTGATGGCATGTACTGCTCTCTCACTCAATAATAATAATAATGGTTTTAAATTTTGGTACAAGATCAGCAGTTTCAGAGAGGGGGGGGGCAAGCTGGTTGCATTAACCCTAGTACTCAATTGGTACTTATTTTATTGACTCAGAAAAAAGGTGAAAGGTAAAGTTGACCATGGCAAAATTTGAACCCAGAATGTGCAGATGGATAAAATACCACTAAGCATTTTGCCTGACATGCTAACATTTCTGCCAGTTTGCTTGCCTTAATAATAATAATAATAATAATAATAATAGTAGTGAAAGAAAGAATTTGACAAGATCAGTAAATATAAAGAAAAGACTTGCTAATAGAAATTGAAAAAATGTGGCACCTCAAGGCGACTACAGCACCAGTGATTGCAGGATCTTAGCACCTGTAGAATATAAAACAAGACATGACAGAGTCGGCCAGTATTTACACTGGGCAATATGTTGGCATTATAAAATCAAAACCTCTGACAAATGGTATAAACACCATCCTGAAGCTGTGACTGAGGGAGAAAATGCGTCGATTCTCTGGGACTTCCTCGTAGATACTGACAAAACTATAAAAGCTAATAAACCGGATATTATTATAAAAGATCAGACAAAAAAGATGTGTTTATTAAGTGACGTGAGTATTCTTTGCGATCACAATATAACGACAAAAGAATTTGACAAAATCAGTAAATATAAAGACTTGGTAATAGAAATTGAAAAAATGCGGCATCTCAAGGCGACTGCAGTACCAGTGATTGTAGGATCTCTAGGAATGATAAAAAAGGTACTGAAACCTATTTAAAAATGATACCAGGCTTACCATCCCTACAGGAAGTGCAAAAAAATCACGTTAACTGGAACGGCTCATGTACTGAGAAGAGCATTATCATTGTGAAAACAACATCCATTCATGAATTTATTTATTTATTAATTTTTTTAAAATACATATTTTACCTGTGAATTTGCATGTGTAATCTGGGAATACATACAATGAGCTTCTCTGCCCTAGGTGTACGGAAAACACTCGGTGAGAAATGGAAGAAAATGTGAAGAAGGAAGAAAAAATAACAATAATCAAATTTTAGCACAAAGCCTGCAATTTCGGGGTGGGGTAAGTCAATTACAATGGCCCCCAATGCTCAATTGGTACTTATTTTATCAACCCTGAAAGGATGAAAGGCCAAATCGACCTCAGATGAAATGAGCTAAGTATTTTGTTGGCCTGCTAATGATTTTGTCAGTGACAAAGCTGGAATTTTGAATTACAAGTATAATCCATCTGGGGCTTCCATTCAGTTTCCATCTACCCAATTTCACTCACAAACTATGGATTTATCTGAGGCATTACAAAATGACACTTACTCAAGATGCCATGCTATGGAATTGAAACCCAATCTCATAACTGCAAAATGAACTTCTTAACTATTCACCCTTACTGCGCCTTGACACACACACATGCACACCTATTTCTTTACTACCCACAAGGAGCTAAACACAGAGAGGACAGACAAATGGATTAAGTCGATTATATCGACCCCAGTGCATAACTGGTACTTAATTTATCGACCCTGAAAGGTTGAAAGGCAAAGTCGACCTTGGCAGAATTTGAACTCAGAACGTAACAGCAGACAAAATACGGCTACACATTTCGCCCGGCATGCTAACAGTTCTGCCAGCTCGCCACCTTATCACACATGCACACCTACATCCATATTTACACCTCCATTCTCAAATATGATTTTTGAGTATTTCTAACTGGCTAAATGACTCTTGCTGTAATTGTTTCAGTTTTAACACACAATCTCAAATTAAGCCACTTACCAAACAAGTACAACTTGGATATAATTAATATTGTTTGTAGAATATAATAAATGTACAGTGTAAGGGATAAAATGCATATCATGCATGTGTATGATTGAGATTCTTATAACACATTATCTTTTTCAGAAGGCAAAACTAGCACATATGACCTATGAAGGAAACTAGCACCTCTTGGGATGAAAGGAAGGAGGGAGGATTAATCGCAAACTGAAGAATTGCCTGGTCAGTTTGGAATATAGTCAACTCTGCTAAAGGTACCCAAAATCAAGGTGGCGAGCTGGCAGAAACATTAGCACGCCGGGCGAAATGCGTAACCGTATTTCGTTTGCCGTTATGTTCTGAGTTCAAACTCTGCTGAGGTCGACTTTGCCTTTCATCCTTTCGGGGTCGATAAATTAAGTACCAGTTACGCACTGGGGTCGATGTAATTGACTTAATCCGTTTGTTCCCTCTGTGTTTAGCCCCTTGTGGGTAGTATAGAAATAGGTACCCAATAACCAGGTGGTGATGTAAAATCAGCTGATACATTAAGTCAACTACTCATTGGTCTTTTGTGTCCTCACTAAAGAATTCATTCTCAATTAGGGTATCTTAGTTAAATATTACCAAAATTTATTCATGGTAAAATCTCCACCCCCTCCTCTGGTTGTTTGGTGTTGATACCTTTCACTCTCACCATTTACCCATTTGTTGCTTTATCATGCTTCAACATCTTTTCTCTCTTGTGCTGGTGCTACAATGCTACAATAAAATGCACCCTGTGCACTGTTAGGTGTGGGGTTGAGAGATTCCAGATTTGTTTGAAGACAGCAACCTTTGTAGTGCCAGTGTCATGAAAAAAATACACTTAGTACACTAGGTAAAAATGGTTTGTGTTAGGAAGGGCATCCAGCCAAAATGGAACTTATGAGTGAAATGCAGTCCTCCTTGCACTGTCAGTGATAATTACATACGATTCATTCAGATTCAGATCTTTCATTTCTTATATTGGAAAATGGACATAATATGATGATGATACATATATTATACATACACATGAAATGAAGTACAATGGGCATGAAGTTACATACATATTACAGGCATTGCATTGTTCCATTGTCTGCTTAGCTTACAACAGGTCTCACTCCCACTTTATGGTTGAGTGCTTAGCAATAGGACAGGCACTCAGCTGTTAAAGAACATGACAAAAGATTTACTATAGGAAAATACCTATACAACCCACTCCATCCTTTCTGGCAGGTTAACATGAATAGTAAATTGTTAAAAGGGAAACCATGTAGTTTCTAGGGTATATATATATATGTATGTATATATATACCGCAAATCCTCGAGTATAATCCACACTTTTTTCCTAAAATTTAAAGGTCAAAATCCCTATTGCGTACTATATACGAGGTTAGAAATGAAAAATATTTTCTAAGCAATGTCTGAGTCTTGATTTGCTGTCTGGCAATGTTTATTCAGACACATTTTGCGATGATGGGAGCGAAAATACCTTAAGCTAAGCCTGAAAGCAATAAAATCATAAAAGAATCATCCATAACTTGGAGTAAGCAACATTTATTAAAATAAAAGTATTCAGAACACAGAATAACATGTAACAAACAATTTGCAAACATATTTACATTCCCATATAACAGTTAAGAACATCACCATTATTGTATTACGCATGCGCGGAAGTGTTTGTTCGACTAGGTGCTGCTGGCTTAATCACGTACGACTGAAGTTAGAGAAGGGGTGCGTATTATGCACAAGGTTTAGGTCTTTCAGAAGTACAGCCCCCTAAAAATTTCCAGCGTATTATACACAAGAGCAGACTATACTCAAGGATTTACGGTATATATATATATAATCATTATTATCATTACTATTATATTTATACATTTAAATCAAGCCATTTAGCTCATTTCTGATTAACTATGTGTCTGTACAGTCACATCAAAATATTTAAAAATGAGAATTGTGTATTTCTTCATTATTTTGTTAAAAGATATTTACACATTCGCTTAGGAGCAAGAATTTTTGGTTCTATGCTTTTCCTATTGCTAAATATTCATTCCTTCAAGAAGTAGGAGTGGAACTTGTTAGCCAGACAGATGGAAAAAAGAAAGGTAAACCAAGGACACACAAGGTTTTGAATTTATGTTTATTTGGTTAATAGTACAGAAACTTAACTTCACAGTAGTTGCTGAGCTTCTTCAATTGGATAAATATTTCTTTATATATATATATGTCCTCTCGAATAGCAGCCAGAGTAATTTCAAAATAGCAAGATACAGTACCACTTAATGAGCAAAAGTCATTTGGAGTGTAAAAATTTATATATATATATGTGTGTGTATGCATGAGTGTGTATTTATGTATGTATGCACGTATACATACACTTATATGTGAGTGAACAAACACATACCTGAATAATTTATACATGTAATATTAAGAAACACATGCACATATGTAGTTTTACTACTAAATGTTAGTAGTAAGGCCTCATTTATAAGTATGTTTTTATATAAAAGTTTTGAGATTATGGGTAATGATTTATTGCTTTAATGCTGAAGTTTAATCATGCATTAATGGATGAAAGATTAACACAGAGGAAAATATTTAGAAAGTAATTGATTGAAGATTTTTTCTACATAATAACTCTACATCTTTCAAACAAATGTATTCTTGAATGACTCTAGGGATAGCTTGTGGAAACTTCTCGAAGGATATACTTACAGAACATGTGAGTGTTTTACGGTAGGCACAGCGACTAAGATGATGCAGAGAAGGAACAGTTTTAGATGTCATTACACACCAACTGCTGAGATAAGGGTCCACTCTAGAGATATAATCAATATACTGAGTTGACCAATGCCAACCAGATGCAGTGGCATATAATGCTAATTTCTTAGACACATGTAGTTTGTTTTGTTTATCATGCCAATGAGATTCCAAGTAATATTTCATAGAATTTACAATTGGTACAAGTTCTGAGCCACTGCATTCACATAATAGTTTGATTGTAAATTTGGAAAGTGTTGTAAAAATATCATCCATTGGCCCTTCAAAAACTGGTTGGTGTCGGTGTAGCTGCAGGAGAAGAAGTTCATGAAATTTGCACGATGTGCAATACTTGATTGCTATTTCAGAAAGTTGGTTAATGAAGTCAGTGTTTCCATATTTCAAAGCAGTTCTTACCACATACAACATGGCATCTTTGCAGATGGGGTCGAAGCTGGTTGACATAAGGATTTTGATGATTTCCCAATAGTTCACATTATCTTCAACTTCTGTGCATTGATTGTAGGCATAGATTAGTGCAATATCAAAAGTAGAACAGTTTTTTATATTCAGTTTATTCTTATCACAAGATGGTTGGTTGATGAGTGTTTTCACCTGATTAGTGTGTCCCAAACGAACAGCCAGTATCAATGCTGTTTCATTGTTGTCATTTAATGGTATATTCAAGTCGATATTGGTATCCATCAGCTGCTGTAGTTCACTGCAATCATCCTGTACGATGGCTTGAAGTAGGTTGTCTGTTGCTTGATTTGATGGGATGAGCTGCTTGTGATTATTATTTAAACTCTGTTGTTCCTGCCAAGGAGGCTCCTTTGGAAGTGTACACGATGTTAATACATGCTTTGGAACGCAACTGTACCACTGGGATGTGTTATTACCCATGTCTCTGAGCTGTCCTGTGATAATGGTTTTCCTAGAATGTAAATCAGTGATTTACACAAGTCATTACATGCAAATAATAATAATAGTAATAGTAATAATGATAATAATAATAATAAAGCTGAATGTAAAATTCTTTCAAAATTACTGAGTAATTATTATGAATATTTCAAAAAATAGATAAATAAATAAAACCAGTTATAAGGTTCATTTAGGATATTAGCATTTTCGAAGTATAGAATAACACAGTTTTCTAAAGTAATTTTTAACACTATTTTAAATATTATTAGAAATATACGAAGGAAAACAAAATATATTCTTCCGGTAGTTATATGCAAATTAGTATTTATTAATTATTATTTACTGAATTAATAACATAATCCCTCAGCAAGATTGGACAGAATTAAATTTATATAACTTTGAAAGAAAATTTAGTAGAAATAAACAATAATCTTTTTTCTTTTTTAAAAAAATAAAGTCAAACACAGGAACAAAGGAAATATACAGTTTTAATAGGAAAGATAGGTTTGAAGCGAAGCAAACAACACAACAATAGATTGCATTACGAAATAGAAACGAAAACAGAAAAGGAACTTAGACAAAGGAAAGAAACAATCGAATTTCGGTTAGTAAGCAACAGTACAACAACAATATAGATTATGGCAGTGCTCCGTTTATACGAAATTTATCGAAACACTTTTCAAACGAAGCATTTTCGTCTGTATTTTTGTAAATATTAAATCTGTTTTTGTTTAAATATATCTGTGATCGACGCTGTTTTCTTGCTTCACAGCATTGGCAGTTAGTAAAGTATATATATATATATATAGATGATATATAAAGCGATAAGTCAGTAGACAGACACAACCAAAAAATACACACACTCACAAAATTACAAAGGAATGTTACATGCTTTTTCTATGCCTTCCTTTTTTTTTGAGGTGGAATGAGTGATCTGGTCTTTTAGGATATATATACATATATATTTAAATATTTTTATAAGGATGCAAAAATACGAAGAAAACGTAAGTCATGTGAAACAGAATCCGACAGACTGGCGGTGTCGACTAAAATATTACCCAGTTATTAATATACCTTAATACTACCACCGTATTAATTGAAAATAAAGAATTTTTTTCCCGGGTTTTCCTTTTCTCTCCAAATGAGATGAGATAAGGCTTGCCTTTTTTAAGAAAGGAAACATGGAGAATTTTTTTAAATATATAAAATAAAACAGTAGGAATGTTATTTTATCTATACAACAAATAATGGATCTTTTCGGTTTGAACGGCAGTTTTATAAAATAATATCTTTTAAACTTCGTATACTGGTAGAATGTGTTTATAAAACATCTTTTTCTCTTGGCTTTATTGAGAAAATTATATAGTTTGTAAGATATTTGTTGTTTTTTTCTTTCTTCAATTTCTGCAATTTCAACCAATCACTGACGT
Organism: Octopus sinensis; assembly: GCF_006345805.1. Lineage (NCBI taxonomy): Eukaryota > Metazoa > Mollusca > Cephalopoda > Octopoda > Octopodidae > Octopus > Octopus sinensis. The sequence goes on from NC_042998.1 coordinate 184,424,327, forward strand.
CTATTGAGGTAAAAAAAAAACATTCTGTGCCGTATGAATATGTCCCTCGTTTAAGAAACAAATTGGGTTTATTTACATTTCTGAAGAAAAAAGATACCCTTCCCCCCACCCCTAACCCTAACCCTAATTAACCCTAACCCTAAAACAGATTGAAATGCAATAGATCGATACTAAGGTCATAATTATGGGTGACAATTTCATATGACACCGCTAGAAAAAAACTGCCGTTCAAACCGAAAAGATCCCAAATAATTCTTTAAATTGATGGGAATGTACAAAAAATGAAATGAATAATAAAGAGGTGAATAATAAGATCTTAAAGTTACATAAGGTTAAGTAATTGGCAAATTAACAAATATAATATTTTGGCAATACTTCCTCTTGTAGCAAGACTTCCTGTTGTAACTTCCTAAACACCCATTTTTTAAAATTTAATTTTTTTTCTACACAAACCCCCGTTTTCGGCTACGGAGAATACGAATCTGCAAAAAAAAAATTGGCAAAAATCGGCATTTTGAAATCCACCTCCCTAACTTCTTGATTTTAAACTTTTTTCAGAAATTTTTTCTTTCAAAATATGTAGAAAAATACGGAGATTATGATTCTGTAAAAAGTTTCGAAAATTTTTGTAAAATGTTTTTTTGCTAATTTTTTTTGGTCAAAATATGCGGAAAAATACGGGGATTATGATTCTGAAACAAATTTCCCCAAAATTTTCTACTTGGGATTAGGGTTTTAGGGGTAGGGTTTTAGGGTAGGGTTTTAGGGTTAGAGTTAGGGTTTTAGGATTAGGGTTAGGGTTACGGAAAAAAAGTGGAAAAAAAAAATGAAGAAATTGGAGAGGGGAGTAAGTGGGGGACAAAAAATTTCAAAATTCTGATTTTTTGCAATTTTCCGGAATCTCCGTATCCGAAAACGTGGGTTTTTGGCAAAAATAAATAAATAGAAAAAAATAATAATTTGTGAGAAAGTGAGGGGGTGGGGGACATGAGGAAGTTTCCAATATATTCTAGTAAAACATTATTTCATCAGATCCAGTAAGTGATACAAGCAACATACAAGAAATATTGATAATTTAAGATAGGGTGATTACATACAGGAAAACTGATTTTTATTTGTTACATAAAGAAAAATATTTTTTATTTGACATAAAAGCTAATTAAATTTATGCTCTGTAGCCTGTATTTGTTAATTTATTTTCTACCTATTTTCCCAGATATGCAATTTGGTGGAGGCGCTAAGTCAATTACATCGACCCCCGTGTTCAACTGGCACTTTTTTTTACCGCCCCCGAAAGGATGAAAGGCAAAGTCAACCTCGGTGGAATTTGAACACAAAATGTAAAGACGGACGAAATATCACAAAGCATTTTGCCCGACTTCGTAACGATTCTGCCAGCTCGTCTCATTAGGCAGAAGAAACATTGCAAAGCATTTTGTCTAATGCTCTAACGATTCTGCTTGCTTATAATAAGAACGTGATTAAGAAACCCTTGCACTGTCAGTGATAATTACACACAATTCATTCAGATTCAGATCTTTGATTTCTTATATTGTATAATTCCTTATTTTCACAGCAGACTTCAAATATCATTTAAGTATAGACAACAATTGCTATCGAAAAACAGCACCGCAAATGCTTTTGTGTAGAATATGTCTGAATATTTAAGCATATCTTTTATAGCTTAGATTCTCCACATGCTGCACATTTTACTATTGATGGAATATTGCATACGTCTTTTTTCGGATTCTACTTCATAGTCAACACTTATATTTCTGTATAGTTTAAAAGCACTTCACGCTATGAAGCATTTTACAAAATTTTGCATCAGGCGTGGCTGTGTAGTTAAGAAGCTTGTACTCCAACCATGTGATTTTGGGTTCAGTTTCACCGTGCGGCACCTTGGGGCAAGTGCATGCTACAACAGTCACATATCGCCCAAAGCCTTATGAGTGTATTTGGTAGACGGAAACTGAAAGAAGCCTGCCTTGCTTGTACATATCTATGTGCATATCTTTATGTTTGTGTCTGTCCCATCACCGCTGTTGGTTTCTTTGCGTCCCCATAACTTATCGTTTCGATAAAGAGACTGATAGAATAAGAAGGCTTAAAAAATTACTTGGGTCAATTTGTTCAACTAAAACCCTCCAAGGGAGTGCCCCAGCATGGCCGCAGTCCAGTGACTGAAACGGATAAAAGATAACTCCTAAATTAGGTGATGTACCTGGGTACAAAAAAAGGTTCTAGAAAAGACAACCCCTAAATTAGGTGATATATTTGGGTAAAAAAAAAAGGTTTAGAAATTATCTGCTTGCTTATCTAGGTTAGCATTTTATTGAACTGTATTTTTCGGCATCACATTGATATAGTATAAAAGAAATATCACTATTAAAGTAAGTGTAAAAATAAATGTATATGTGTGTGTGGTCACTTAGAACAAAGTACTGAAAGATAAGTCTAAGAGCCAATAAAAATGTTTCGTCTATAATTTTTTCGTCTATAGGCGCAGGAGTGGCTGTGTGGTAAGTAACTTGCTTACCAACCACATGGTTCCGGGTTCAGTCCCACTGCGTGGCATCTTGGGCAAGTGTCTTCTGCTATAGCCCCGGGCCGACCAATGCCTTGTGAGTGGATTTGGTAGACGGAAACTGAAAGAAGCCTGTCGTATATATGTATATATATATATATATATATATATATATTATATATATATTATATATATATGTGTGTGTGTGTGTGGGGGGGGGGGTTTGTGTGTCTGTGTTTGTCCCCCTAGCATTGCTTGACAACCGTCACTTAGCGGTTCGGCAAAAGAGACCGATAGAATAAGTACTGGGCTTACAAAGAATAAGTCCCGGGGTCGATTTGATCGACTAAAGGCGGTGCTCCAGCATGGCCGCAGTCAAATGACTGAAACAAGTAAAAGAGTAAAAGAGTAAATCGTTTGTCTGACAAAATATATTGTTTCGTCTACGACTTGAGCCATATCTATTAATAGACTATACTTCACTCTCAATACATACCTATATACGTGTCGATAGTTACTCCAACACAACGTACACTTATATTTATAGATTATGGACCTATATACAATTGTCAATGGATGATAGCTCCATAACACACACAAACACATATATTGATACATAGAGATCTTAAATATAATTATTATTATGTATAGAGTGAAATTATTATATATGGAGTAATTATATAACTTCCTAATGAATCGTTGGATAACCAATGAAGACCGAGAGAGCCATATCTATGTTTGAGTTATTTGATCTTACATACTAGTTACTTTTCTAAGGCGGCAAGCTGGCAGAAACATTAGCACGCCGGGCGAAATGCTTAGCGGTATTTCGTCTGCCGTTACGTTCTGAGTTCAAATTCCGCCGAGGTCGACTTTACCTTTCATCCTTCCGGGGTCGATAAATTAAGCACCAGATGCATACTGGTGTCGATCTAATCGACTGGCCTCACCCCCACCACTTTTGGGCCTTGTGACTAGAGCAGAAAAGAATACTAGTTACTTTACTTTTCTTTATGTCGAGCAAATAATGAGGACGTCTTTCACACTCTTTTCTCTCCTTACCTATTCACCCTCCTTAATTCCAGACAAAAAAAAATAAAAAAAGGATTAGAATGTGTGAGAGATTAAAGAGAAAAAGACAGTGTGTGAAAATAAAGAAAAAGTAAAGAGACAACGTAAAACAAGTGTAAGCACTCATTTATATTCTCACGATGTTTTCAATTCAAATGATGACCATATAATATTGATGTATAAATATATGTTTGTATTTGTTATTACATTTTCATCTTCAAAAAAATCGAAAAAAAAAAAACAGTAATTCAAATTTTAAGTGAAACGGCACTCTACTAATATTTTCTTCATTGAATACACATTACTTCTCTGCTATTGCTCGCGACCAATAAAACTTTAGGGCCAAAAGTATTGTATACTTTTCGCGGCTCTAGTTTTTCTTTGTGTAGAAATATATAAATCGGCGAGCTGGCAGAATCGTTAGCACGCTCGACAACATGCTTAGCGTTATTTCGTCCATCTTTATGCTTTGAGGTCAAATTCTGCTGAGATTGACTTTGCCTTTTATCATTTCGGGCTCGATAAAATAAGTACCAGTCAAGTACTGGGATCAATGTAATCGACTTGCCACATCCCACTAAATTCCAGGTCTTGTGCCTATAGTAGAAAAAATTATGGGAAATATAAACAGTTTCATTATTAACTGACAATTTCGAAAGATTTTGATAGGTACAAAAAACATGAAATGGAATCATACGTGCGGAATAGTGTAAAATGATGTCATATGCATCACGTTCGTGTTTCTTAAATAACCATCCCGCCAAATAAATGTGTCTGAATGACTCGAAGCCAATACATGGTTTTTTTTAAAACAGTTTGAGAGAAAGATAACATCTATGTACTTTTTGAAAATGGGAGATGTATGTGGAATTTAGGAATTCTGTTTTATAAATTACTTTGATTTGAAAATGTTAAATGATAAATCAAAGATCTGAACACGATCATAAAATTCAACATCAAATATTACAAATGGAAAATGTAAAAATGTACTCCTTAGATACTGAAAGACAAGAAACAATAAAACCAGCACCAATATTTCGAATAATGAAACACACACACACACACACACACACACACACACACACACACACACAGAGGAAATAAAAATTAGGTCTGCGAAAAGTCAATAGTACCCGGAAACAAAACTTATATAATTTATCAACTGTTTGTTTCTTTATGTTTCACAAAATTAATTTTCAATTCATTTTAGAATTTAACGCTGCAGTCAAAGTGGAATCTTCAATCATTTTAGACAAACTTAATTTATAACTGAAAATGCTTAAAAGTGCGCACGCGCGCAAACACACACACACTCACACACACATACCATTAGGAGCAGAATGCAGTACATAACATTGATATAGGATCTTAGTAAAAATTATGTATAATCGTGTACTTGTGTGCATTTTCTATCACCAAATGATAGACAGTAAATTATTCACGATACATGAAATTTCGTATTTTTTCAGGCGTCTTTACAGACCGTGTTTTAGGTTTTAAAATAAGTCATCTATTTTAATCAGTTTGACAAAATATTGAAATTTTATTTCAACATATTCGTTGTTTTTCATTTTAATCTTCTGTATGTAGTTTTATTTATTCTAATTTTATTAATTCATCAAGTTTCTTCAAGACTCCTTTCGAAATACACGTTATTCCATAGATGTTATGAAAATGATTTTGAATAAAAATTTCTATTGTAGCAGTTGGTAGAAAAATATACATGCATCCTTTCCATTTACATCCGTGGTTGAAGTAACACATATTTTTGCCTTACCCGCAGGGAAAAGTATTAGGCCCCAATTTAAATCTAAATTGAGCCAATATCGATAATGGTGTTGGAAATGTTATTTTTCCATAGTTCTTTGTTTATTTTCGAGATTTTACTAATAGAACATGCGTGCATTAAGTCTTTGAGGAATAAAGTTAAAGGTTGATAAATAGATAGACGAAGAAGAGAGAAAAATACAGTGTGGAAGAATAGCGTAAAGAGAGAATGGGAAGGAAGCGGGAAAATAAATGTAAGTGGAGATATGTTAAACAAAAAGAAAGACCTATGCTGATACGTCTTACATAACTTCTTTCTTTCTCTCTATATAGATTAGCATTCATACACGCGCACGCTCGGACACACACAGATATGCATGCACAAACAAACAAACGAATGTACTTATAAAAAACGCACCACTGAAGTCACCAATTAAGTCATTCGAATATTCACCGGCGGCGTGAAATGGAAATTTCCTTTCACAAGTAATTTCTCCGTTCGAAGGATGTGTGTTAGCTAACGTAAATCTATGACCAAAGACATTCCGATCTTGTCCATTCTGTACTGTTAAGGACATCTAGGATTACTTCATGTAATGTGCCATTCCATTTTAAGACAACAGAGTGTGGTTTGAGGGATATCAAACTGCTATTTCAAGTCGGTTAAGATGAAACATAGAAATTTCAGCGTTAGCTAATCGTGTTCTAAGATTTTGGTTTATACGTTTCTTTGAGTATCTAATGCTCGTGTTTTCTTTTTCTCTTGTTTATTTGCAACATTACGCAACTGGAAATATGTTTCCAAGGCTTTAAAAAAAAAAAAAATTTTGTTTTACTTGGATGCCAAAAGAAGCCTTGGAATTAATCACAAACCCTTTACAGTGTCTGTACCGATAAACAGAATGATTAATAAGGGATGATTGAATTCTTGTTACAAGGGGTGAAAGGAAATCAATAAAGGTGGTCTTATGATCACGAATATTTATGGATAATAACTATGCCCATAAATCGTTTCTTTTTGTCTGGTCATTTGCATAATTTATGAATTAAAACACCGGCTGCAATTAAAACCAGAGCGTAAAGAGGTGAAGGGAGCTTCATGACGAAAAGCATAGTAGTTACGGTGATCTTTGATACCCTATAGTTTAAACAACTTTTGTAGTTCATACATAATTCTTTTTGGTCTAAAAAAAAAACAAAAAAAAACAAAGAACCAGCGACAACATACAGCTCAGAATGGTTGGAAAACAGAATGTTAAAAGCAGGACTGTTCAGTCTAAAGCCAACTGTTCGACCCGCTTACAGTGCTACCAAGAAGTAGAACAAATCGTTGAATATGCTATGCTTGAGTACGTAACTTACATAATAAAGGAATAGGTTCTACTGCATCATGGTTTTAAAGTCTTTGAATGCAAGTTTGTCAGGGTAGATCTATCAAACAGCATCTGAACCTTTAAAAAATACTGGTAGAAATTTCAAATAAAATATTCATCAACTGACCTCTACTTGGTTACACGATGTGCTAGAAATAGTAGGTATATTTTGCTTTTCTTTTGTACTCTAGGCACAAGGCCCGAAGTTTTGGGGTAGGGGGGCCATTCGATTAGATTGACCCAGTACGCAACTGGTACTTAATTTATCGACCCTGAAAGGATGAAAGGCAAAGTCGACCTCGGCGGAATTTGAACTCAGAAGGTAAAGTCAGACGAAATACCGCTAAGCATTTCGCCCGGCGTACTAACGTTTCTGCCAGCTCGCCGCCTAATACCATCATAAAAAAAGAATTCATCAGACAATGTAGTTTCTGAAGCAATTATTTTTGCAGCGCGCGCACACAGACAGACAGACACACACACACACATGTACACACACACACACTTGTATATGTATATTTGGTGGTTAATGTCTTCTTACAACATGGCCAGATGTTACGACTCACGTCTCTTCAAAGACTTCGCTGAAAGATGAAAGTCGTAATATCTGGCCATATTGTTGAAAGACTATAAACACCAAGTATCCTTTCTCTGTGTCATCTCGTTCCTTCTTATTGCAGATTACTGCAATCACCTGAACGAAATCTAGAGTAGTAGGCAGAGAACTGGCGGAGACGTTAGAGCACCGTATAAAATGCTTCACGGTATCTATTCTGACTCTCTGAGTTCAACTCCCATCGTTTCGTGGTCCATCAAAATAATTACTTAATCCAGCTTTTTCTTTTATGAGTTCAAACCCCTTCATGGCTTACTTGGATTGTAGGCTAAATTCGTCATCCACTTTCACACCGTCATCTGCTATCGTGGGTTCATTTAGTAGAGTTTGCTCTGTTGCAAGCATTCGAGACGCCTCCTACAAAAACCTATATATGTTTAGGAAAGAACTATATCACTTCCTTAAAAATATAAGTTTCTCTATTGCAGTAGAAGCACATTTACAATCAGTCAACTTTCACGTTACATTCGAATCAGAACGCCACAAGAAAGATAACGAAAATCTCCAGTATTCATTAACAATCCAACCACCCCAAAGCATGATTAAAACCTATTAAGGAATTTATCGCTAAAACTTTCTTTACCTTGCAATGATAAATACTCAACGAAATAACAACTCCATACAGCGAAATTACAAGAAAAAGTGCAGTATATAAATAATACCATACCCATAACAAATAAAAACATAAGAATAGAAGTAATATTTTCTGGTTCAATCTCCCATCAATATACAAGTCCCTACACTTATATCCAAATTAATTTTCAGAATTTCCTCCAAACACTTTCACCCCAACCACAAAGTTCACAAACTAATAAATAAAAACAACACAAAATTCTCATATTCCTGAACTAACGATTTCTAAAAAACTGCAGCCAATTCCAACCAGCAAAATCAGCCTAAAAGTGAAAATCAAAACAACATTCATAACAGCAACAACCACAACTTCAGAACCCCTTCGTCCTGCCCTCCAAAAGAAAACTGTCTCACAAGCAATATTGTTTATAGTGCAACTGTAACCACAAACACTACACCAACTACTACATCCACATATATAGGATCTTCAACAAACCAGTTCAAGATACGATACAACCAACTCAGGTATACTTTTCGGTAATCCAAACAGGAAAAATCATACCTCACTACCTAAATATATATGGACATTAAAATAAATGTACTACAGTTATCATTAATAAAAGAATATAGTCTCATGCACCATCATACCAACATAATAACAAACCCTGCCAACTTTGGATTAATGAAACCACATTCTCGTATTCAGGAATCAAATTCTGAATCGAAGCTCTGAATTAGTCTCTTCCTGCAAACACAAAATTCTCTCTCTCTCTCTCTCTCTCACACATACACCCCCACCCACACATGCGTGCGCGCGCACGCACACACACACACACACATTCTCACTCCACACGGCAATTCAACTCATCGAGATTGATGAGAGGAAGAGAAGAAGGAAAGAAGTTATCTTTAGACCAGAGACTTGATCGGAAATGTCAGCAATAGCAGTGACTCGCTAAAAGCACCCAAAGGTCAAGTGGTGGTGTTTAAACCAGGCAACAGTCAAACTGTACGGAGATACAAGTCACTTCTGTAGGCGATAGAGACACTTGTACTGTCGAGCAAGGTCGCCTTACCAGTATTATAGGACCCCAAGCAAAGCAATGTTCTGGAGCCCCTGTGAACACAGCTACAACGCACATTGATTTACATTGGGTTTCTAGATTCGTGACCCACTCCTGGCAAATATCCAGCATATCAATGCCTTAAGCCTGCTGTGGGTTCTGTAGTCTAACATACAGACCCTGTTCTTTTTATTCGAAGTTTGGACTTGGTGAATATTTTCCCTTCTTCACACTTTTTTCTTCGCCTCTACATTTTTACATATTTCTTTCTAGCGTCCCTGGATTGTTTCCGATTTATTTTTCGCGTCTTACTTTAAGAGACAAAAACAGAAGCAACAACAATAATTGTAGCAACAATATCATCAGCAAGAGGAAATGTCTTGGGGTTGATCGAAAAAAAATGTATTAATAATGTTTCTTTTTCGTCTCCCACCACACAAAAACAAAAACAAAAACAAAAACAAAAAACAAAAAAACCCTATACATTTTTTATACTCATTTTTTTTTAAAGCCTGAAAATAAAACGTCCCAGATTAGACGAAATACGCTTCTTGTTATGACGAGAAAAAATATAACAACAACGACACGAGAAATAGTCTATTGTTTTCAAATATAATTACATGTTTGATGTTTTCTCTGCTTTTTATGAGAGTAACACAATGATTACCAATATTTTACGACGACTGTACCATGTTTCAACTTGATAATCTAAAGCGTTAACTAGCACATAATTATTAGGTTTGTGTGTATGCGAGAGTGTCTAAGCTGTATTTGTACATGTGTGAGTTTACGGTTGCTTTTTGCGCCTGCAACAGATCGTAGAGATGTATGTGTGTGTGTGTGTGTGTGTGTGTGTGTGGTGTGTGTGTGTGTGTGTGTGTGTGTGTGTGTGTGTGTGTGTGTGTGTGTGTGCGTGTGCTTGAATCAACGTGGTTGTTTACAGAAAGAAAGAACATTGACCTGCTTATGGAAATAGCGTTTTATTAATGGTTTTATTATTTTTTTACTGTTATGCAATTTTTCTCACAACACGTACGCGCACGCGCGCGTTCCGAGACGTCTCGCCTTCTCTCTCTCTCTCTCTCTCTCTCTCTCTCTCTCTCTCTTTCTCTCACTCTCGAGCGGGAACAAGGTGTTGCAACGGCCTGACTTTCAAAGGGGCCACACATAGTTCTTCAAGGCATAGGAATGGAGAGGAAGTCAACACTCTGAAATAAAAGAATAAAAAGTATACATACGTGCACCGTAGACGCACATTTCGGTTGTATGTATGTATGTATGTATGTATGTATGTATGTATGTATGTATGTATGTATGTGTGTATGCGCGTGTGCGTGTGTGTACCTGTGTTTTTAATTCTTTTATTTAATACTAGCAGTACCGCCCGGCGTTGCTCAGTTTTGTTTTGACCCTTTAGAATTGGAATTTTTGAAAAGTAAAAATTTTGCATTATGTAGCTTGTTATTCTATTTAAGTGAACATTTTTCTGGTTGAAATACACCGAAAAATGGCGACACAGCAGTAAAAAAATCGTAAAAAATCGGGATTTTCATAGAAAAAAAAGCACATTTTTGATGTAAATAATTTTTGGTGTTAACATGGTCCGATTTGAATTTTTTCTTCTAGGGAAGGAAGAGCAAGCCTTCTATCATACTCTCAATTTTGGTCAACTTGCGCTGTAGGGTCTCGGAGGAGATACTGTTAGTTGAAAGCTACCAAACCTGCCGCACACAGACAACTTCAGCTTTATATATAGAGAGATTGTTGATGTCCGCTCCATAAATATGCTTTCTGTTTCGAGGGAAAAATATTGAAGAGTTGTGGCTCTGCTAAAAAGCAGGCAGTTGTAGTACATTATTCTCATTCTCATTCTAATTCTAATTCTAATTCTCATTCTCATTCTCATTCTCATTCGAGAGAGAGAGAGAGAGAGAGAGAGAGAGAGAGAGAGAGAGAGAGAGAGAGAGAGAGAGAGAGAGAGAGAGAGAGAGAGAGAGAGAGAGAGAGAGAGAGAGAGAGAGAGAGAGAGAGAGAGAGAAGATGGAACATTTCCAACTATACATTAGCGTTTTAAGCGCAAAAGTCTGACTCCAGTCACTCATGACTTTCCAGATATAGATGAATGCCAAACGTTCTTTTTACCTTCAAAAGGAATATCTCTTCAAAGATTTCAGCCTTTTCCAACAAATCATCCAGTGTACGGAAACAATATTTAGTGTAGATCATCTAGATTGCCTCTACTTCAGTACAGAGCTTGGCAACCATAGATGGGAGCAATAATTTGACTGAATGAGAACAAATGTTTTCCGGTGGACATGATGACTTCTTGTGCTCATAGAATTCACCCTAGTAATCTGTTGTAAGATTTTAGCATTTTTCTAACATGCGCATAGAATGATGCGCTATTATTACTCGTTACGATTCCCAGGTTCTATTCGGTTCGTAATGGAATTTCTTCCAGTCCTAAGTGTCCATGTTATGCTATGTTGGACGGCAGGTAGCAAAGTACTTGAAACTTTTACGGAATTGAATCTCAAGTTGTTTTTCTTCATCCAATCTGTATATGGTATCGAGCTCGTTCTGTAGGCTTTTAACATCTTCAAGGCCGTTTACTGCTTTTGATATTGTATGGTCGGCATAGCATGTAACAATAAGTCCATTAGGTCTATTACAAACAATATATAAAGGTAAGTTTGATAGATCTGTTACAAAGAGTAATTGCCCCAAGACAGTACCCTGTGGTACCCTGCTCTGGAGAGTTCACCTTCCAGATTAGGCTGGAATTTCAGCGTTTTCGTAATTCATACAACTACTCTATTAGTTTTCCGATAATACCAAAGTCACAAAATTTTGGTATTTTTGATGTTGTTGTTGCTGTTGTTGTCATTGTCGTTATTATTATTATTATTATTATTATTATTATTATTATTATTATTATTATTATTGAGTGAGAGAGCAGTGCATGCCATCAAAGTAACACTGGGGCAAAATATACGAAGCCCAGTACACTCATCATGACTACCCGTCTGATAAGGGTACACTAGGCACATGCATCACAACCATATGTGCGCGGCATGGTGATCTCATATCAAGATAAACAGCACATGACCTTGCAGGTAGGGCCCAGTTAGAATTTTCTTCTGGTTGAGTAACCCATCCTGCTCAAAATATTATTATTATTATTATTATTATTATTATTATTATTATTATTATTATTATTATTTTCTCTTTATCACAGGATTTGTTGGAGCTCCTGGAGTCTTGCATGCGTAGCGGGCTTACTACCTGCAGCCTACGGTACCATGTTATTCGTTATTTTCCGCTATCTAATACTTACCTGATTATTCTGGCCGTGCCAAGGAGATGAACCTTTTGTAACAGTTCTACTGAGCTCTCTATTCCAATTTCCGTTATATTCCCCCTGATGCCTTCTGATACTGTCCCCAAGGACCTAACAATAATTGGCACTATCTTCACTATTTTCCATAGCCGGGCTATTTCGTACATAAGAGGGTTGTATCTGGCGAGCTGGCAGAAGCGTTAGCGCGCTGGGCGAAATGCTTAGCGGTATTTCGTCTGTCGTTACGTTCTGAATTCAAATTCCGCCGAGGTCGACTTTGCCTTTCATCCTTTCGGGGTCGATAAATTAAGTACAAGTTACGCACTAGGGTTGATGTAATCAACTTAATCCCTTTGTCTGTCCTTGTTTGTCCCCTCTATGTTTAGCCCTTTGTGGGCAGTAAAGAAATATATCTTTTCGCCTTCCTTCTTGACTCTTCGTGGGTTAAAGGGGCATGCAACAACAACTATATAGCACATGTGGTACACCTTGTCTGCCACCACTAGGTCCGGTCTGTTATGCTTTAGCACCTGATCTGTTTGGATTGGGAAATCCCAAAGGATTTTCTTGTCTTCGGCTCCATCACTCTCTGCGGTTTGTACTCATACCACCTCTTGCCTTACTCTATCCCCCAATTTTTGCACAGTTTCCAATGTAGCACTTTCACTACCTGGTCGTGTTGGCACAACTTGTAATGGTTTTGGGCAAGTCTAGGGCATTCGTTTATGATATGGGCAATGGTTTCATCCACCCTATTGCAGACGCGGCACAGCGTAGACACTTACTCACTCCTAAGGTTGACCCTCCAGTTCGTAGCTAAATCTTGGTCTTGAGCTGCCAGTAGAGTGCTCTCGGTCTCTTTTTTTAGTGTTCCTTTCAACAGCACACCGAGCGAAATGCTTAGCGGTATTTCGTTTGTCGCTATGTTCTGAGTTCAAATTCCGCCGAGGTCGACTTTGCCTTTCATCCTTTCGGGGTCGATTAAATAAGTACCAGTTACGCACTGGGGTCGATGTAGTCGACTTAATCCGTTTGTCTGTCCTTGTTTGTTCCCTCTGTGTTTAGCCCCTTGTGGGTAGTAAAGAAATAGGTATTTCGTCTGCTGCTACGTTCTGACTTCAAATTCCGCCGAGGTCGACTTTGCCTTTCATCCTTTCGGGGTCGATAAACTAAGTACCAGTTACGCACTGGGGTCGATGTAATGCCTTTGTCCTTGTTTGTCTCTTCTATGTTTAGCCCCTTGTGGGCAATAAAGAAATAAGAAACGTTAGCACGCCGGGCGAAATGCTTAGCTGTATTTCGTCTGCCGCTACGTTCTGAGTTTAAATTCCGCCGAAGTCGACTTTGCCTTTCATCCTTTCGGGGTCGATAAAGTAAGTACCAGTTACGCACTGGAGTCGATATAACCGACTTAATCCGTTTGTCTGTCTTTGTTCGTCCCCTCTGTGTTTAGCTCCTTGTGGGTAGTAAAGAAATAGGTATTTCGGCAACATCTTTTAACCACCAAGCGTCGAAGTGCATCCCTTGATCAAGTTTGCATGCATGAGACTGATAACATCATAAGACTTAGAAGGCAGTTCCTTGAGCAGCATTCCTTGTCTGATAACCTTGAGTATATGCCCAAAGAAGTCGCACGACTTCTACCGCAACGTATGATCAGATGAAAGGATGAGCCTATATGAGCAGAAGACTATGCATAGATATGTTAGTAGAAAGCTCCGAGATGATAGTAAAATCGATCATCACAGTAGTTTATCATGGATCAATAGCCGGATTACTACCTTCAACTTTGAAGAGTATGCGTTTGCAATCCAGGAACAGGAAATATCAACCAACTACCTGACGAGATAGAGATGCAGGAAAAGCAGTAAAATGTGACAACCGATGCAGGCCTTGCGGAGTTAACTCTGAAGATTACACCACATCATAAGCAGTTGTCCGAAAATGTCATCACGGTATTATCTACAGATGAGACATGAGGTTGTAGCTAGGACACTCTATAAGGAAGTTCATCGGAAGATTGACCCTGAGGACAAAGAAATAAGAAACCACAGTATGGTAGAAGCCATAGCCACTTATAATAAAAAGGAGTACTGGTGGAATGTCCCAGTGAAGACTTCAATAAAATGTAAGCACACCAAATCTGATATAATGATTTGGGGCAGAGAACAGAAAATGCACAATTGTGGAAATTAGCTGCCCAGCGGATATTAACATAAAGCTGAAGATCAGTGAAAAAGAATACCTACGCTCAGCCATTGAAAAATCTGCAGTTACTCTATCCAGGTTACAAGTTCGGGTTTATACCTGTAATTATTGGGGCCCTGGGATATGTAACACACTGTCTAAATACCAATTTTGAGAAATTAGGCTTCGTAAAAACAGAAAGGAGAAGCCTAATTCGAAGACTACAGATCCAGTCCATCACTGGAACTGTAAAAATATGTAAAAATTTCCGGAGGTTTATCATTTAAATATATATGAGCATGTCTAAATATGCAACTATATGTATGACAATACATACATAAAGCAAAACATACAAATCTGCACACACAAACACACACACGCACACACACACACACAGAGACACACAAACACACAGACACAGATACACAGACACACACAGACACACACACACACACACACAGACACACACACACACACACACACACACACACACACACACACACCACACACACAAACACGCACATCCAAACATGCACAAGTACACACACACACCATACATATATTTCTGTATATATTTTCTCTCCTAGTTTTAATTATTTGAAATCCTTCTTTAAGGAAGGAGCTGGTTTCTAGCAAAGATACAAAGCTCTATCGTTGGATTGTAGATAGCGAAAAACAATTTGAACTTGAGAAAAATCTTGCATATTTTTACTGTTCTTCTTACGGATTGCATTTTTAATGTGCGTTGATTGGTTGATTTCTTTATATATATATATATATATATATATATATATATATAGAGAGAGAGAGAGAGAGAGATGTGTTTTAGTGTGTATATGAACAAAAATATGTTACTTGTTATTATCTTTTATCTTTTCCTTGTTTCACTCATTAGACTGCGGCCATGCTGGGGCCACGAGGAGACGAGTTTGCCTATAATAATGTTGGGACCATGATGAAGTGCGTAATAGGAGAAAAGGACAAGAATGAAATACTGAGGGAGCAAGTCAGACAGAACGAAGAGAAACCTCTGCATGGCCAATTTTGGAGAGCCACTGAAGACATAAGTGGAACAAAATACTAGGCTTTGTTAAAAAAGGGACAATTAAAAAAAGAAACAGTGAGCTTAATTGCACCAGCTCAAGATCAAGCGATAAAAACAAACAACTTGAGAAAAAATATATATAAGGAAAGAATGTGTCAGAAAAATGTAGAACCTGTAGAACTTGGAACGAGACAGTTGCACACATTGTGGAAGAATGCCCCAAACTGGCTCAGGAAGAATATAAGAAATGGAGGCACGACCAGGCTGTAAAAGTTATACACTAGAAACTGTGTCAGAAATGGGGATATGAAACTGAAAACACATGGTGCAATAATCGAATCGAAAGAGTACTGGAGTCGGAGAAATGTAAGATTTTGTGGGACTTCCCTATTCAAACAGACAAGAAATGAGAAAATAATAGACCAGACATAACGGTGGTAGATAACGGTTGTAGAAAAACAGTTGTAGAAAAAGTGAGGCTGCTTACTTATCGATCCATCATGCCCGTTTGATTCCAGGATCGTAAAGAAAGAGGAAGAAAGAAAGAATTTGGAGCATGAGAACAGTAAAGGTCGCGCCCATAACAACTGGTACGTTGGGTACAGTAAGCAAAAATACAGACAAATGGCTGAAGGAGATTGAAATAGAATGTCAGTAGAGCTCCTACAGAAAGTTAGTCTCTTAGGGACAGCAAGGATTATCAGGAGGGTTCTAAGCACTCGAAAGACTGCTGAAAACTTGTGGCTACTTAATGTTAGAGGTAGTAACCTGCTATCCACATAATTCTTACCAGCAATAAGACCGAACCGGAGCCAAACAAAATAATGATAATAATAATTAAAACAATATGTATATGCACCTACTCTCTTACACTCAGACATATGAATTCCGCTTATTTTCACCTCTCCTCCAATATATGTTTGTTTGTTTGTGTGTGTGTGTGTAAACATACATACATACATACACATACATACATACATACATACATACATATATACATACATACATACATACATACATACCTACATACATACATACATACATACATACATACATACATACATACATACATACATACATACATACATACATGTAAATACATGTACATAGATGATGACGATGTATTTCTAAGATACTTTTTTTTCTGTTAGGTTAGACTGAATCTGTCATAAATTTGTTTCGAGGCAGTCAGTCTGGAGGATATGTGATTGGTTGAAGTGAAGACATAAACACTAACCAGATATAGTGAATGAATTCAAGCTGTATGTAAAAAATATACCCCATATTAAAACGAGCAGTTTTCTGCATTTTCGAAAGATGTAGGAATGGATTTTGGCAATAATAAATGCTCTTACCTGATTGGAAAACTAGGAAAAGTAACAAGTCAGTTTGGCAATATCTCCATGAATGAATGAATGGCTTGGCTATTTATCGAATATCCGGTAACGAATGCTACAAGTACCTTGGGATGCTATAAGTACCTATGATGGTGTTTGTAACAAATAATGCATAACCAGGGAATATTACGCTAGAATAAACTAAATAAGGCACTTGGAGTCCTGTGCGTACAATAAATCAATAGCCTAAATTTTGTTTGCTGTATCAGTACTAATATAAATATTTGCTCTACTTGGTGGATGTTATATGAGATCTCAGCCAATGATATATAAAATACAGAAATTATTGATTGCTATCAGGATCTTCCATCTTGATGTAGACATTGAACGCCTTTACCGAAAATGACAGAGCTGAATATCGGTCAATGCATTATTTGAATGCCGTCTTTTTTTTTTTATCTATTTGACATTATTGTAGTGCAACCTTGATATACTTCTGCGTGCATGAGACAAATGATATCATGAGGATTAGGAAGGAACTCCCGGGTAAAAAAGAATATTATACGTAAATGATGATCAGGGGTACATACAAATTCAGAAGCGCTAGAATGGTCCATCTCAACGAAACCTGAGCAAAATAGTAGAAACAGCAGCAAATTATCCCTCAGTCATATCATACAGGTTTTTTTTTTTTTAAAAAGCAAAATGATGCATTGGATAGTGTAGTTCTAGATATGCTGTCTGAAAGAACCCCCCCCCAAAAAAAATACACTAACAAAAAGATAGACAACAAACGTGGCTATTATTTTGGCTGAAATGCCTCTGATCATAGATCCATCTCTCAGAGCTTGCTTGAAATGAAATAACAATAATGACAACGACGACGATGACGGCAGTCGATTTCATGAGTGTCAATCTAGTTTGCCTTTACAGGCCGGAATGGAGCATGCACTTGATATCGTGGGCCGAATATAGACAATTGCCCCTCCCCCACTCCGCAATATAAAAGAAACAAAAAAACAAACAAAACCATATTCATAATGTAAGCTAAAGTAGATGGATAAAGAGATCCCTTTGTATTATAACACCCATGTTAGCAATATTGAATGAAAAGATATTGGTAAAGTTTGTGTGCAGAGATGTGTTGGAAGACTCCGTTCACGTGCTATATATGTAGTTCTATAACGTAAGAGTTCTTAGAGAGAGAATGGTGATAGAAATTGTCCAAATGAATGCGAACACTTCTTGAGAAAAGCAATGTTTGATAGAAAGCTAGCGATGACTGAAAGCTAACGAACTGCAAGACCTTTCGATATCGTCCATATCAATAGAATCCATTCAGACGAAAAAAAAAAAAAGAAAAAAACAAGAAAAAGAAAACTGAAATCCTCAGATGATAGCCGTCTTGCATGTGACAACAATCTACATACAATAACCACCACTACTTTGCTCAGCAATGTTCAATATAGCAGAAAATATAAATACTTACTTTGCATTTGCTTAGTCTTTTGACTTTTTCTAATATGAATATGTAATTATTCTTTGATGATTCGGAAGGTTGCATACCATCATCTGAGCCTCGTTTAGGTAATGATGTGTTGAACGATGTAAGCAAAAGAATCTTAATGAATTAAAATATACGTTTTTGTTGAAGAAGGAAAACAAAAGCCTAGTGGTAATTGCTTGTGAATCTCAAGGGGAGATAATTTAAAGAGAGTAAGATTTCATTTCACAGAAAATTTATATTTAGGTTAAAAATCTGATCTTTGTCAGCAGCGAGCTGGTAGCTTTAGGTATGTTTCAATATTATTAAGCTTCGTTAGAGAAGCAAAGCCTTTTTACGATTATTTTAATTCATAGACAGAAATTTTAAGGACTAGAAAATGATTTACGAAAATTTTAGCCAGTTAATAAATAAATAAATAAAATAATAATAAATAAAAAAAATAAGTAAGGGGAATAACTTATATAAGATAATGACTTAATTTAGATAATTTAGGTAGATTGTAATAAATTGATTGTTAGCAGTGAAGTGTAAGGTGTCTCTCAGCTGGGGAAAGAAATTAAAAAGCTAAAGGCAATTTTTTGTAGCTCTCAAAGAAATGATAATTTTATGAAATTAGGAAAAAAAAAATCGACAGAAAATTTAAATTTCATGCTGAGGAGGGAAATATAATCTTTATTAGCAGACAAGGTTTTTATTTTATGAAACATCGTCAGCGAAACATAGCGGTTCCACGGCTGTTTTGATCAACAGACAAGTTTTTACCAAGGAGGAAAGGTGATAAAGAGATTTCTGTCCAGAATAATTTGCATAATTATCTAAAGCGAGCTAAGGGGAATAGCTAAAGTGGGACAATAGTATGGATTGTAGAAAACACTTGTATAAGGTAAGGTACCGTGCTGTGCTATCGAAACTGGAATCATGCGACGGTGAAGCACACTTCTTACAGAAACATGTAAAACGCATTCTCTCTCACACACGCATGCGCACATAGACGCACATATGATCACCTTTGTATGTATGTATGTATGTATGTATGTATGTATGTATATATGTCTGGCGCAAATCAGTCAATGTTGACACGTGTTTCCGTTGAAGCTCAATCTATCTATCTATCTATCTATCTATCTATCTATCTATCTATCTATCTATCTATCTATCTATCTATCTATCTGCTGTGTGTGAATGTGCATGCGTGCTTTTATCTGTTAAAACGGGGCCTGTTAAATCGAAGGTTTGC
This sequence comes from Octopus sinensis, assembly GCF_006345805.1. Lineage (NCBI taxonomy): Eukaryota > Metazoa > Mollusca > Cephalopoda > Octopoda > Octopodidae > Octopus > Octopus sinensis. The sequence goes on from NC_042998.1 coordinate 184,443,971, forward strand.
AATATGTGTATGTTGGCATCATTAGAATTTAGAAACCTCAAGAACGTGAAATAATTCTTTTTATATTTGGCGAATCTAGAAGCAAATCAAAGCTTGTAAATAATGCGTGTAAATATTGGGTGAAAAAAAATTTTGATAAAAAAATAGTCGAAGGCTGCCTTTGAGACGCGAACCCACATCTGGGCAGCTTCCAACATTTTCTATCCAATATACACACGCTTTATTTATAGCTTCATGAAGGCGGCGAGCTCGCAAAACCATTAGAACACCGGGCAAAATGCTTAGCGGTATTTCGTCTGCTGCTACGTTTTGAGTTCAAATTCCGCCGAGGTCGACTTTGCCTTTCATCCTTTCGGGGTCGATAAATTAAGTACCAGTTACGCACTGGGGTCGATGTAATCGACTTAATTCGTTTGTCTGTTGTTGTTTGCCCTCTCTGTGTTTAGCCCCTTGTGGGTAGTAAAGAAATAGGTATTTCGTCTGCCATTACGTTCTGAGTTCAAATTCCGCTGAGGTCGACTTTGCCTTTCATCGGGGTCGATTAAATAAGTACCAGTTTCGCACTGGGGTCAATGTAATCGACTTAATCTGTTTGTCTGTCCTTGTTTGTCCTCTCTGTGTGTAGCCCCTTGTGGATAGTAAAGAAATAGGTATTTCGTCTGTCTCTTATTGAAAATTTACTATTGGAGTGTGTTCGTAAGTTTCTGTTAATTGTTATATCTCTTGTTGTGCCTATTGTTGGACTTATTGTGAAAAAAAAATTGTAGTATAGTTGAGATTTGATTTACATCAATCTATGTTTGAAGGCTTGCCATCTCCGACTCTAAGTAAAGAAAAGATGGAGAGTCCTTCTCCACAGGATGCTCCGATCTAAAAGGTAAGTCACGTCTATTCACATTGGTTGTATAAATGTGCGTGGTGTGATGTCGAGTTGGTAGCAAGGGCGCTTCCTAAATGAAATCAGGTCGAGAAATTTGGATGTAATTGTTGCAATGGGTGAAGGGGCCAAGAGATCTGCTCTCCCTCCTGAACGGCTACGAGAAATACGTTTCTCCAAGTCATGCTGGTGGTCCATCTAGTTTCCTGGACCAATTGGTTTCTGATTTTAGTTTAGCAAATAAATAATATTCGTTAGGTGAAATCTTCTTCAACAGGTAGGCACAGGAGTTGCTGTGTGGTAAGTAACTTGTTTACCAACCACATGGTTCCGGGTTTAATCCCACTGCGTGGCACCTTGGGCAAGTGTCTTCTACTATAGCCTCAGGCCGACCAAAGCCTTGTGAGTGGATTTGGTAGACAGAAACTGAAAGAAGCCCGTCGTATATATGTATATATATATATATATGCGTGTGTGTGTTTGTGTGTCTGTGTCTGTGTTTGTCCCCCTAGCATTGCTTGACAACCGATGCTGGTGTGTTTATGTCCCCGTTACTTAGCGGTTCGGCAAAAAGAGACTAATAGAATAAGTACTGGGCTTACAAAATAATAAGTCCCGGGGTCGAGTTGCTCGATTAAAGGCGGTGCTCCAGCATGGCCGCAGTCAAATGACTGAAACAAATAAAAGAGTAAAGGTACACCTTAGATTAGATATATAAAACACAAGGCTAACAACTATGTGCCTCTTGTTTATACATCCCAATTTTTTCAAAATCTACTGCGCAGACGCAGCCCCTCGCTGGCAATAAAAAAAATGCCAACTTTTAAAATCCGAAAATTATCAAAAAACCTACAATACTTAATCACATCGAAGGGAAATGGAAATTAATAATAGAAATTTTCACTTCCAGTGGCCTAGAGTGTATAGTAAGTTTGCTAAACTAAAATCAGAAACCAATTGGTCCAGGAAACTAGATGGTAAAATGTTTATATTTTTTCATTTCGTTCCTGTCGGATTTTATCACTAATTTTGTGGTTACAGAACCTAGCTGTTCTTTCTAGCGTGTTGAATCCCACGAGTGGATTCCTTATGTGTTTAAATGTACACTTTATTTTATGAGTAATACATAGTCTTTGGACTACATTTTTACACGCTAGGCCACTGGAAGGGAAAAATTTCTATCAATTTCCATTTCCCTTCGATATGATTAAGTATATATATATATATATATATATATATATATATATATATATATATATTATATATATATATATATATATATATATATATATATATATATCACCGTGATCACCGCGACCGACCAGGCTATCAGATGTTGCTACATATCACTGGTCACAATGCGCTTCGCATTGTTTTAGCCTTCAAATGACGCCACCCCGCTGGCTAAGCGAGCAGGCCAATATCTATCTATCTATCTATCTATCTATCTATCTATCTATCTATCTATCTATCTATCTATCTATCTATCTATCTATATATATATTATATATATATATATAATATATATATATATATTATATATATATATATATATATATATTATATATATATATATATATATAATAGAAATATGTTGCAAAAAGAAAATAGAAACTAAACGTGAAAATGTAAGGGGAAAGTAGGAAGAAAAATAAGCGAAAATGCACATAGGAAATAAAAAAAAAGTAAAGGCTTTTTATGAAATAAAAGCTTTATATATATATATATATATATATAGATATATATATATATATATATATATATATATATATTATATATATATATATCTAAGTACATATGTATGTAGTTATGCATGTGATACAGTGTCCACTCATTAATTGAAGCCCTTTTAAATAGCTGATTCACAGACCATATACACTGATGGGGAATTCACAAAGGAAATAACTTTTCGCCTATCCACTGGAGGCACCTGGCCGACAGCCCTCAAAATCCTTGTCTTAATCCAGTTTTGTGTTTGCTTTATACTTAATGTTTAATGTTTGTGTATGTATATACACAAACACTTATTCACACATATAAGCATTTGTGTGTGTGTTTGTAAAGTAAACAGTTTCAAGTTGTCAACAACGTATATTAAACGAAAAACATGGTATTGGATACGCAAATGCACACACTGACACACATTCATATGCACACACACACTGACACACACACACACACACACACACACACACACACACACACACACACACACACACACATTCACATATATGCATATCTGTTTACAAAGTCAGGCACTCTTATAAGTTTTCAAAGCCACACTCACATAGATATACGCAGATATATGTTTAGTCAATTTATTATGCTTTCGTGTTTTAATGTTTGCAAGTTTGTAAGAATGATGTAAAGAATGTATGCGTGATATATTTGCCTGAATTTCTGCAACAAGAAATGATCATTATTGTGCACTAATATATTCGGACTTGTGCGCTCATCTTGGTTGTAAAATTCATAATGTTTCGGCCGTTGTACTTTCTGTAAAAGTTACCAAGTACGACAGTCATCTGAAAAAGGCCGAAGGGCACAACAGCCGAATCGTTGTGATTATATCAAACAAGATGAGGACATTAGTTTGAACATAGACGAGGGGGCGTGCTGAAAAGTTCCTGGCTTTGGGTAAAAGAAAATACAGGAAGATCAGTTAATTACGATTTTATTGAGTATGTTCCCCTCTCAGATTCACACACTGCAGCGATCCTTCAGTTTTCTAAGCCCTGTAAAAGAACTCGGAAGGTTGGGCTTCCAACCAGGCCTTTCGTGATACCCTTAAAGCCAGGAACTTTTCAGCACCCCCTCGTATACCAGTGATAGAGGTGGTATTGATACCTATTTCTTTACTACCCACAAGGGGCCAAACACATAGGGGACAAACAAGGACAGACAAACGGATTAAGTCGATTATATCGACCCCAGTGTGTAACTGGTACTTAGTTTATCGACCCTGAAAGGATGAAAGGCAAGGTCGACCTCGGCGGAATTTGAACTCAGAACGTAACGGCAGACGAAATACGGCTACGCATTTCGCCCCGCGTGCTAACGATTCTGCCAGCTCGCCGCCTTCTATTAATACCTATTTCTTTATTACCCACAAGGGGCCAAACACATAGGGGACAAACAAGGACAGACAAACGGATTAAGTCGATTACATCGACCCCAGTGTGTAACTGGTACTTAGTTTATCGACCCCGAAAGGATGAAAGGCAAAGTCGACCTCGGCGGAATTTGAACTCAGAACGTAACGGCTGACGAAATACGGCTACGCATTTCGCCCGGCGTGCTAACGTTTCTCCCAACTTGCCGCCTTCTATTAATACCGAGAGGTAATATTTATGCCCACTTAAACGTGGATGTTTTTTTGAACGAGTATACTGCGGTAGATACCATAAGAGAAACTCTCATATTGACTTTTGATGCAAAATGCACTTTCGTTCTTAACGCTAGCAGGGATATGGGAAGAAGTGGGGAGAACGTGGGGAGATAGCATGGAGAAATAAACAAGAATGCATTTTGTACCAAAAGCCAATATGAGAGTTCCTCTCTTGGTATCTACTGCAGTATATCTCGCTCTAACGGAACATCCACGTTTAAGTGTGCATAAATCTTACCTATTAGTTTAAATATATCAATGCATAAGGTGTTTCGTTGTCGTCCAGCATATGTCTTTAATCGAGTGTTATGATTAAAAGGCCTTCCAACCGTGAACCAGTCTACGATTTCTATTTTGCAGATTCAGGATCTCATCTAAGGTGTCCTATATAACGTCGCTAGAGTTTTATCCGATGAAAATTTACCTGTTACTTCTAACCGATCGATCATGTAGAGTCCTCTCATCGAGGTTTTACATCCTAACTGCATGGCGGGTTGAAGAACAGAAGCTTGACACACACACACACACTAGTTTTGTAGCATTCTTTATAACATTCTGAAATAAAACCTGTTCTTGTAGTTTGGATTTCGACCTGAGTCAGCCATTACCTTATGAACAGTATTTGTCTGGAGTAATCGTTCTTGATATTGGTAGTTGATGCTAACAGATGCAGGCTAATACGTAGATGGCGAATAGGAAATCAGAAAGTAATACATGCTATTATTTTGTCATCACTTTCGTTTTCAACCTGGACTTTCTCCTGGACTCTGCCAGCCAGAACATTTATTGGAGTCTTTCTGTCTGAATTTTTTCTCCCAAGTTTATAATTTTCATTGCTCGGTAAATCCTACTCACCAAGAAGTCCGGTGTATGTATAACACGAATGAACTACTTATCTCAACGATTCCCACGAGAGAGCTGAACTTGCCTTACAGTTGAAACTTTTTAATACAACTACTGTATAACACAACTACTAACTGTGCACCAGCTCAAATTTCCGTTCATGGTGAGTTAGCCTCTTCCATACACTTTCTATACTCAAATCATGTTAAAGATTTCACGATACTCTTGTATTACTATAGCATGTGATTAATTCATTTTGAATACATTTTTTTCTCTTAAATATGTAACCCAAAGCATATTACAATTGAAAGGCGAAGTTGTGGTCTTCATATGATTTCCAAGTGACGTAAGATAGGTAAAGATAATGCAAACAAAAAAAGACAAAACAAACAAAAAAAAAGGCAAAAAACAAAACTGGTAATCTCGTAATAATTACCGAATAATACGGGTTCAATCATTTGCTGGTATCGTTGATCTTTTTTTTTTTGCAGTGGTTTGGTTTCGGTGAAGAGGCTGTTACTGTCACTTTCTTAGGACTTCTGAGATTAGAGAAATCAATGCATATAAGTTTTTCTTGAAACCTGCAAGATGACAACTGTTGGCAAGAGGGTTTCAAAGTGTTGACGTCTGGAGATGAAGTGGAAATAGTGCATAGTAGATGTTCTCCGATGGGGGTTACACACAGTGTGCATAATAAGATGGCGGTGGCTTGAAGACTGCCATCTCTGAGGAGCAGAGATCCCTATAGTACTATTAAAAACGAAGTGTAAGGAGACACATGCAGACAGCAACTGAGTGTACGGCACGAATTTCTGCGTTGTTACGCTTCATCAATTACAAAGACCAAATCCGTTGTTCACAGTCCACTAAGAACTGCCATTTTCATATGCGAATAACCTAATTCGCCTGGCTTTCACATACATTGTCTATAAGGAGAGTGTTACTGCAGTGAAGGTATTTTCGTGTTCAAGTGCACACAAACGTATTAAATATAAATGTACACAACTTTATTTTTATCAGCGCTGCTTGATGTGCCGTTTATTAAATCCAGCTTGACAAGGTTTGCGCATTTTATTATTTGCTGTTTACATTATGTTTAAGTGGGTTATGAAGGACAGATTCAGTGTCTGTAGCTGATGAAGCGTAAAGAAGCAGAAATACATGTCCTACAGTCGAATGACATCATTCATTGTCCGGCTCGGTGTTTTTTCGCACATTTTAAAATCTTTTACTTGTATCAGTCTTTTGATTTCGGCCATGCTGGGGCACCGCCTTGAAGAATTTAAGTCGAACAAATCGACTCCAGGATTTATTCTTAAGCCTAGTACTTATTCAGTTCGGATTCTTTTGCCGAACCGCTAGGTTACAGAGATGTAAACACACCAACACCGGTTGTCAAGCGGTTGTGGTGGGGACGAACACAAAGTCACACAGACACACGACGAGCTGTTTTTAGTTTCCGTCTACCAAATCCTAGGTCGGCCCGAGAGATTAGCAGAAGACACTTGCCCAAGGTGCCACGCAGTGGCACTGAACCCGGAACTATGTGGTTGGGAAGCAAGCTTCTTACTTTACACCCATGCCGAGACAGCTAACCAGCAAACGTTTTTTCAGGTTCGAGTGCACAGAAACTTGTTAAATATAAATGTACACTGCTTACAGTAATGTGTATGTGTTGTGCTTGTGTGTATGTGTGCGTGTGTGTATACGGAGTGGTGTATATTTGTGGATCTGTCTGTCTGTCTGTCTGTCTATCTATCTATCTATCTATCTATCTATCTATCTATCTATCTAATTATCTAGCACTGATTATATACTTAAGTGTGCATACACACACACACACACACACACACACACACACACACACACACACACACACACACACTAATGCCTACACATGTGCGCACGTAGGCACACACTCGTCTATAGATATATAGATATATGTATTAAATACATGTGTATTTGTATATGTACATACATACATACATACATACAGTCATACATACATACATACATACATACATACATACATACATACACACATTTTTGCACACACATACTTATATACACTCACACACACTTGCATGTGTCTTTATGTAGAGAAAATTCATCGGCAGGCAAGCTTCTGTGTATATGTTACTGTAAATCCCTTAAGACTTCAAACAGCCACCAGAGACACTTGGCACTCCACCTAATTACTCGAGAATCTAGAACCTATTGCTAACACTTAAGCATTAATACCAACCGTTCTATGACACGCCTGAGTTTCAGCATCTTGAAATCATACCTATAATAATAATAATAATAATAATAATAATAATAATAATAATAATAATAATAATAATAATAATAAGATTTGCTTGTCAGTTGTTTGACCTTAACCAGTTGAGCATGTCCCTTAGTGGCTGACGATATGTGCATCTCTGATCACGAGCAGAAGTAGTGGGGGAGCATCATAGTCATGTGTTGAGAGGGATTCTTTGGTGTTTGAATAATTCACTTCTGGAAACATGGATGTTTCGTTCAACATCCTTAAACAACCCTTATTCTGGGACCTTTTGAGTAGGATGGGTTACTCGACTAGAAGAAAATTCTAACTGGGTCCCACCTGCAAGGTCATGTGCTGTTTATCTTGATATGAGATTGCCATATCGCGCACATATGGTTGTGATGCATGTGCCTAGTGTACCCTTATGAGACGGGTAGTCATGATGGGTATACTGGGCTTCGTATATTTTACCCCGGTGTCACTTTGATGGCATGCACTGCTCTCTCACTCAATAATAATAATAATAAACGGAGGAATATTTCTAAAGATTAAGATTGGTGTTGCGCTCTTTGACTGTAACACCAAAATTGACCGGTTGGAATAAAATTCAAGCAGTTAATACACGGGCGATAGCATCACTTCGGCATGGTGTTGGAATCATAAAATGGCAAAAGAAAGAACTGATGAACATGGATACGAAGACAGAAAAATATTGACAGTGCACGGAGCCTTCCACCCTAAGCGTGACACCGATAGCCTGTACTTGTCCAGGAGAAAGGGTGGGAAAAGTTTGATCAGTTGCCAGGATTATATCGAAACAGAGGAAAGCAGCTTAGGGTGGTATGTAAAAAATACCGTGAATTTTTTCTCCCAAGTTTATAATTTTCATTGCTCGGTAAATCCTACTCATCAAGAAGTCCGGTATATGTATAACACGAATGAACTACTTATCTCAACGATTCCCACGAGAGAGCTGAACTTGCCTTACAGTTGAAACTTTTTAATATAACACAACTACTAACTGTGCACCAGCTCAAATTTCCATTGTTGAAATATGAGAAAAAGTTCGGCGATGTTAAAACTGCTAATTGTGTAAAGAAAGAAAATCTTGATGAGGAAAAGAGCACAAAAAACAGAAACAGCATGGAAGGAGAAAAAAAAATGTACGGTCAGTTTGTAAGATATACGAACGCCAGGATAGATACAGGATGAGGAGGAGTGACCTGAGGATAGAGATCGAAGCACTTATATGCGCAGCTCAAGAACAAGCGTTAAGGACGAAGAATATGTGGTGAGACGGTACATCGTTAACAAATGCCCGAAATTGATACTACTACTACTACTACTACTACTACTACTACTACTACTACTACTACTACTACTACTACTACTACTACTAAGGCAACGAACTTGCTTGCAGAATTGTTAGAGCGTTAGAAAATGCTTTGTGAAACTTCTTCCGAATCATTATGCTCTCTAGTTCAAATATCACCGAAGTCACCTTTGTCTTTCTTCCTTTCTGGGGGTCGATAAAACGAAATACCAGTCAAGAACTGGAGTCGATACTATCGACTAATCTTTCCTAAAACTATTGCAGCGTGGAATGTGTTTGTAAGCCATTTAAGAAACACACAAAAGCCGTTCGATTCACTTCAACATTTAAGTTTAATTTGTCAAAATATTTTCGTCGCTTTAAGACAAAAATCCGAGATGCAGCACAGATTTTTGTCAGTGAACAGGTCGCGGTCTTAAAGCGACGAAAATATTTTGACAAATTAAACTTAAATGTTGAAGTGAATCGAACGGCTTTTGTGTGTTTCTTAAATGGCTTACAAACACCTTCCACGCTGCAATAGTTTTCGTTTCAGCACACGATCTCAGATCAAATCACTTGCTATGCAGGTACATCTCCGTAATTCCTAAAACTGCTGAAATAAAACGCGCCAAAGCAACAGACATTGAAGAATTATACGAAAAACCAAAATCAGTTCAGATACACCCAAAACTCTATCTTTAATTACAACATACATCCCAAGAAACAATCAGAGCATACTGTTATTGACCTTAGACCCAAAATGAAAAAGGCACTTGAATACTCAAATACAAAAGGCAATCAAAATTCCTAAAAAACTACTTACCAACGCGAAACAACCAACAACGGACTCACCTCCAACAGTTAAAAAATGTGGCTTATCCAATTGAGGACACGACTTATAAATTTAAATCAGGACAAGCTTTTGTTGAGAAACCGATGAAGTGTAAGATAAGGTTAAAATATATTCCTATATTTTAAAATATAATTAAATTCTAATTAATTCTGATTTATTCTTAGTGCATTTTCGACTTCATTTCTTCAATTTCTCCACTTGTTTGGATTAATAACAATTTTTTTTTCTCTCTCTCCCTCCCTCCCTTCTTCTCTCTCTCTCTCTCTCTCCATATATATGATTGATTGATTGATTGATTCTAGTTTCAGCTCATGAGCTGTGGCCATGCTGGGGCACCGCCATTTATATATATGTATGGTTTATATATAGATTTTAGACTTTTACATATAAATACACATATAAAAATGCACAAACCAATGCGCGTGCACACACACGCGTACACATGTAGTCACACGCATTACGCACATAGACTATGGTAATACCTCTCAAAAACGACTCTGATTATTTCTGATTTCTTTGAATAGTTCTTGCCTATGTATATTTTCGTCTTACTTTACTTTTCATAAAATTTTGCATCCATCTATTTACTTCATTTCCCAAAGTCTTCCTCCACCACAGCTTCGCTGCCATACACACATTACTCTCTATCTCTTTCTACCCACATCTCTCTCTGTCACTGTCTCTTCTATATATAGAATTCACCATATCGTTCACTCACTCTGTTTATCTCCGTTGTTTTATTACGTTACAGCTCTATCTTTTTTCTTTGCTCCTCTCCGCACTTACTCGCAATATACGTTTCTCTCACTCTTTTTTTTTCATCCCACCATATATTGCCTTGTCTGCTCACCTGATTATTCTTTCGCTATCAACTCTTCTTTCTTTCTTTCTTTCTTTCTTTCTTTCTTTCTTTTCAACCAACTCTGTCAATCTCTCACCAATGTATTTATTTATCTAATCTGTATCTATTTATAATACTTTCTTTTCCACTTCACTCAGCACAGCCACAGCTTTCTCTTTTTCACGAGAGAGAGAGAGAGATGAAGAGAGAGAGAGAGAGAAAGAGAGAGAGAGAGAGAAAGAGAGAGAGAAAGAGAGAAAGCGTGTGTGTGTGGACGTGTGTGTAAGAAAGAGACAGTGAAAGAGAGAGGGAGAGAGGGTGGGCTAACTGAGAGAGAAATGTGATTTAGCGTTTTCCATATTGCGGTAATTTATATATAGACTCGAAACGTAAAATACTTTTTCTATTCTTGAGCGTTATACTAATACATCTGTTTGTTTTGTACACCACCCGTCTTCGTCTTTTGTTTTTTTCGTAAACTCTCCCTATATATATATATATATATATATATATATATATTATATATATATATATATTATATATATATATATATATTATATATATATATATACATATACATATATACAGATATGCAGGAAGTAAATAGACACCTTAATTTTCAAAATCTTTTATTTAATACACAAAGCGAACAGCTGAATTGTAATCGATAGGTAGGACTACATACTTTAGTATTTAGATGATATTCCCTTTGCAGTTTTTAATTCAGAAACTCTTTTTGGCATTGAACTGATGAGTTTTGTGATTGTCTCCTGTCGAATTTCTGCCCACTTTTCACGCAACAATCGAAACAATTCGTCTTTATAGCTCTATCTAGATTTTCGGCTGAGTTCATGTCAGGAGATTGGCTCGGCCAAGGAAGCTTTTTGATCCCACTGATGATTCCTTTTCGCTGTGTGGCATGGAGCCCCATCTTCCATGAATAAAACTCATTTTTCGTTATGTTATCGTGTGAATACATCGGAAGTTGTCCTTGCTTAAGAATTTCGATGTATTTTTCAGAGTTTATGGTTCCAACACATTCGATCAGCTCAGAACGGTCATTGCTGGTGACAGCTCTCCATACCATTACAGAGATACCGCCATGTTTCACAGCTGGCTGGAGTCGTTTCAAATCAAATTATTGATTGGCAAGCCCCCAAACCCAAACACATCCACTGTCTGAATATGACGCAAATCTGGATTCATCTGAGAAAGCTTTTTTCCAGACCAAAGCAGAAAATAGAGATTTATTTCTAAATTAAGTAGGTCAATATTCGTGTACACTAATCGTTTATTCAAGGCGGTGAGCTGGTAGACTCGTTAGCATGCCAGGCAAAATGCTTAGCGGCATTTCGTCCGTATTTACGTTCTGAGTTCAAATTCCGCTAAGGTCGTCTTTGCCTTCCATTATTTCATGTTGGTGTAATCGACTTGTCATCTGCCGCAAAATTTTAGGCCTTGGGTCTATAGCAGAAAGGATTATTCGTTTATTCATTTATTTTATTCTATTATTTGTTTCAGCCACTGGATTGCGGTCATGATGTTGCACAGTATTGAAGGGATTTATTAGTCCATGGAATCGATAACAATACTTACTTATACTAAGCTTGGCACTTATTTTATCGACCTCTTTCTTTTTACCGATCCGCTGAGTTGTGCAAGCAAACTTAACTTAACTTATACCAGTTGCCAAACGCCGAGAGAAAAAAGGACACACATACACACTCTATTTCGTGCACATACAACCCTTCCACACATACGACGGGTTTCGTCCTAATTTCTGTCTGCAATATTCACTCACAAATTAATTGGTTGGTTCGGGGTTATAGTGGATGAGACTTGCCGAATGTGCCTTGCACTTGGACAGAATCTGAACCCCTGTGGCCGCGAAGCAAATTTCTAAATCAAACATTCATGTTTAAATGAGCATTCTTATTCAGTATATTAATTAGACTTTACCATAACAAGTTAGCAACAACTGAGACACAAATACTGCGTATATTGTGATCATAATTTAGAGAGAGGGCCGATTATCTGCAAAAAAAAAAGGTATCACATTAGACTTGTAGAATATTATGGTAAGCGACAAAATAAAGAGAAATGTAGAAATCTTTGTAATATATTTGTATGTAAATCAAATTTCGTCGAGGTCGACTTTGACGTTTGACCCTTTCGGTGTCTATAACATAAGTACCAATTGAACACTGGAGTCGAAATTGCTGGCCTTGAGTCAAAATTTGAAACCATGTAAATCAGTTTAAACTGGATTTGTACATGTGAGGCAGTGAAAATAAGAATTAGACTCATTCACATAGTTTAGTACTATATTACTATGTTTTCTTGTTTGTACTGAATAGGGATTGGAAGAAGGAAGATGTTAGGTAGTTATAGGATACACGACTAACAAACGATTTTTTAAGCGTCTTTCTGTTTGATTATTGATCTCTGGTTATAGAAATTCTTGGCTGCAACTATACATGTAGAAACAAATTATATTGCTGCCAACAAGATTTATGTTTGAGAAGAATCTATATGCATGAGGACTTTAATCAATTCAAAAGATTCAAGGTTATTCTCATTTTTTTTCTTAATGTATTTATTCACCAGGAGTTGATCTTTTGCTGGCCTAGAATTAATAATTGCTTAGAAACTAAGTCAAATATGGCAAATGCATTCAGCTCGACGGTCTATCGTTTCTGTTTCTTAATCATCTTTGATTATGTTAATTATATTGCCTCAAGAATTAGCTCGTACATACTAAACTATAAATTAGCTTACTATGATCATGATATTTATGCAGTTTGTAAATATGATTAATGATCGCAAATCATTTTTATTTTCCTTCTATTATAGGCGTAAAAGCTGAAATTTTGGACGGAGGGGACTAGTTAATTGCATCGACTGGTACTTTATTGATCCCGAAAGGATGAAAGGCAAAGTCGATCTCGGCGGAATTTGAACTCAGAACATGAAGAGTCTGAAAAAGAAAATGCTGCTAAGTGTGTTTTCCAGTGTGATAACGATTCTACCAGCTCGCTGCCTTCGCATGGAAAATCATTTTAAAACTGAAAGAAATACTAATTTGTGACAATATATTTAAGAGTTCAAACATTTTATCCTCCCCATATTTCAAGACTTCTGCACAGATTCCATCTGACCCTGGAGATGTTATTCAGCTTATTCACAGCTAAATAAATGTCATTTAGAGTTGGTTCAAATACCATCTCTTCTGTAACTGGAAGGTGTTCGATTTTTACTATCGTCCTCATGTCAGCGGATGATGGTCTATTCAAAAGAGCAGAAAATGTTCTACCCAGCGATTATGAATAGAAGTAAACGTCCATTTGCTGTTCCCACTGGAGCTATTGAAGAAAATTTTGGGCCATGTACCTCCTTAACATAAGAGTACAAACCCTTGTCATCGTTTCTATCAGCTGCTTCTTGTGCCCCTTTTGCTCTATCATTCCACTATTCCTATTTAATTTTCTTAGAGCAGTCTGCACTTTCCGTTTCAGCTTTCTGTAAGCTTCATTTGAATTGGGGTTCAAGGACTGAGAAAGAAGTGTATTGCCTAAGTTTTGTTTTTCTAAAAGTAGATGATGAATTTCTGCTGATCTATCTGAGAACCAGTCATTGCATTTATGTGATTTAAATCCCACCGACGAACTTGCAACCTGAAATACTTTTGTTTTGAACTCTTCCCATAGATTGTTTGGGTCAAGATTGATACTTTCTATACCATCGTGGAATCTTTGCCAGTTGCTTGATAATTTAAATTTTGCAATATTTAACTTTTTGGGTACCTTAAGATCAGAGTATCGATTTTTAGGCAGTATCCAAAAATCTATTTTACCATGCACTAGATGATGGCCAGTCCAGTTCTCTACTCCTCTCATGGCACGAACGCTAGAGACATTTTTCATACCACGTTTTCTAATCAGAATACAATCTATGAGATGCCAGTACTTAGATCTTGGGTGCATCCGGGTGGTTTTATATTTATTTTTTGCTTAAACAGATTATTCGCAGTACAAAACGTCAAGAGAGTTACTCCATTTTTATTACATTTTCCAATCCCATGTCCTAAAACAGGCAATGGAACATAGTCCTTTCCAACTCTTGCATTGAAATCTCCCAATATGACCAGCTTGTCAGAAATTGATACTTTCCTCAATAATTGTGCTAGATCATCATAAAACTGTCCTACAGTTTCTTCAGAATGGAACATTGTTGGTGCATAAATACTGACAACGGTAAGAAACCTACCTTTTTCTCAGTTTAATACGGCATGACATGATCAGTTCAGATATACCAATTGGAAGCTCTGCAATGGAGAATACTAATATATTCTTGAGAGCAAACCCAACACCAGATTCAACACTATTTTAAGATCCACAAAAATCAGAACTTATCTGCAGCTCTCGGCGGTCCAAATCGGATGTGCAATCTATGTGTGTGTCTTTTCAGAACAATGTCTGTTTTAAAAAGCCACATCAGATGCCATGATGGTGCTAAGGTCTAGGTAGAGGAGGTGGTCAAGCTCTGCATAGGGAGTAGACAACTACTACTAAGCGTTCATAACGTTTATATACGTACACACACAAACATATGTGCATGTATGTACTCATACATACACACATATCCACACACACATGCATTCATACATACATACATACATACATACATACACACATACATACATACATACATGCATACATACATACATAGATCGCCATGTTGATTCGTTAGCTACTGCACGCATTTTTTTTCTCTCCTTCTTTCTGTGTTTTTCTCTCTCTGTGTATCTTTCTGTTGAAGAGCGTAGGCTCGAAACGTTAAAGACTTGTTTTATTTATATTTCCTGAGCGCCATACTAATACAATTGTTCGTTTGTTTTCCACCTGCCTTCGTCTTTTGTTTATTTTCATAAAGCTTCCCGTTACATACATACATATATATATATATATATATATATATATATATATAAAAATTAGAGAAGAACCACCATGTAGCTATTCAACAATGATATACTTAAATCATACCATATAGAAAAAATGAAAGATACGATAAGACATTTACCTAGAACTAAATAAAGTACGAAATAATAAATAAATAGTATATAATTAGTATATAGACTACACATGTTTTGTAGCTATATTTTCAGACTGATAACAGTAAAATAAATTCAATTTAAATATAGTCACTCATCAGGTCAAAGATAAAAATAATAAAATAATTAAATAAATGTACGTATATGTACATAAAATAATTAAATAAATGTACGAATTAACGTATTACATATGATTTACATTGGGAAATAATTTTGTAAAACAAAATCTTATCGAATAGGTAGGAATTTTTATTTGTTATGTAATATTGCATATAAGTAAATACTTTTTATAATAATAAACTTTTGTTAATTCTATAAATGAGTGTAATATTAAATCTATATATAAATTGAATTAATTATATATTATAAGTTTAACTAATTTGTATGTATATATTTGAACCATTTTCTATTTTTAATTCTTGTAGTTATAGTGTGTAGTAGTATTATGTATATTAGTTAGCATGAAGTTTTTTTTGTATATATTACTTAATTAGAATAAGATTTAACTTAGATGTTTATTGAATAAATAAATAAATTAATAATCTCTTATTATAAAAGGCAGATTTTATCTGCCTCCCTTTGTCAGTTATAGAAATCTACAATATAGGATTTCTTCAATTACAATTTACCTAGCATTTTTAAGAGTAGAATGCATCGGGTCATGCCAGGTCCAGTTTTTAAAATTTAAACTCCAATTAAGCAAATTTTACAGAAAACTCACATTCTGGTGTGTATGTCAAATGCTTTTCTTAATGTGGTTTACACCACACGCAAACGCACACACACACAAACGGAGCGAACTGTTTCACTGACGCTATCACCCTTCTCCTCCTTTGTCTTTGCAAGTTTGCAGCTATTAAAGTGAAAACAGTGAATCTGACAGCGATAAAGAAAACGAATTAGCACCTGAATGGAGTGAAAATTTAAAAACTGTTTCTTTCGGTGATTTTTCTGAAGAAACCGCACCAAGCCACAGACTTTCCCAGAAGAGTAAAGCCTTAGACTATTTATTTTTACTTTTTCGAAATCATTACGGCAGAAACGAACCGTTACGCTAAACGTAAACAAAACGAAAGAAAGGATAGTTTGTTATTTCCCACAACCTTAAATGAAATTAAGGCCTATTTTGCCATAAATATTATTATGGGTATCAGAAAGTTACCCAGAATAACAAATTCTATCGTAAAATTTTGTTGTATACCCAATTGAATATTAGCTAATAACCCATTTTCTATAGCGATGTTTGAACAAAATTTTTATAATTTTATATATTGTTGAATTTACCTGTATCTACCTGCAATTAGAGTCACTTTGTGACAAAAATTATAGTATAGAATTGGTTGAGGACATTTCATTAAATTATCTTCCAAAATTCACGTTAATATATTGATAAATAAAAAAGTTATTGTTGTTAATGAAACCAGACTAAATTTATGATTACGTTAGAAATTAATTGAAACACATAAGGGGTGTATTTTGGTCAGAAATATAGTAACGAAAGGGTTAAGAAAAACAAAAAAATATTTTATTCTTTATAAATGTTGTATTCAAAATAACATTTTCTTTTAAGAATGTGTATATAACAAAGTATGTGTATATAACTACGTGACATATCTTTATATATAAGAGTGAAGTTGTGTGTCTGTCTCCTACGATTTAGATTCCTAACTACTCCCACATTTTGCGGTGCAGTGTAACCAAAACCGGGTATCTTATAGTCGTGAGTCATATCGAGCCCTTCTGGGTATTAGCGCGCGTCTACGATGAGTCTACGATTTAAAAAAATTTACCATCATATTTTTCCATTTTAATGCATTTTTTTCGCTATTATATAAGGGAAGTAACTCTCTAAAAATATCTACGATGTGTCAACGATTTAAAATGAAATTTACCTTAATTTGTTTTCCATTTTTAATGCATTTTTTCCTATTTTTTGGCTATAACTCTCTAAAAATGCTTATATAGTTATTTCCCTTACAAACCCGAGCAACGCCGGGCGATACTGCTAGTTTAATGTATAAAGATTAAATTATAGTATACATTCGCCCTCCCACATACACTATACACACTCATACACTATACCCACAGACACACAGACACACACATATATATATATATGTATGTATATATATATGTATATATATATGTATGTATGTATGTATGTATGTATGTATGTATGTATGTATGTATGTATGTATGTATGTATGTATGTATATATATATATATATATACACAAATCAAATTGCGATAAAATAAAAATAATTATAATCGCTGGTATTACTAACACAAGCCATATATTTTTCATATATCAGTACATTAAGGCGAAATATGTGCTAGGAATACAGAAGCTTGATAAATTAAGTGAAATGAAGATAAAAACATTTACTAAACCGGAAAATTCTCAGACTGCAGTTTCTTTCTATTCAGCAAACAAGATAATTTATTTGCCCAGGGAGAATTCTTCAGTGAGACCCTGTTTTTCTGGGATCCTAACTCACTAGAAGCATGTGCTTCTGATGAATTACTCTTCCTAACTAATCATATCACTGCGCAGACTCCGAACGTCCCGACAATACTAGGGAATTCTGGTATATCGCCTGGCGCTCATAATTTATCGAGAAATATGTAAACAAATCAAATTGCGATAAAATAAAAATAATTATAATCGCTGGTATTACTAACACAAGCCATATATTTTTCATATATCAGTACATTAAGGCGAAATTTGTGCTAGGAATACAGAAGCTTGATAAATTAAGTGAAATGAAGATAAAAACATTTACTAAACCGGAAAATTCTCAGACTGCAGTTCTTTCTATTCAGCAAACAGATAATTTATTTGCCCAGGGAGAATTCTTCAGTGAGACCCTGTTTTTCTGGGATCCTAACTCACTAGAAGCATGTGCTTCTGATGAATTACTCTTCCTAACTAATCATATCACTGCGCAGACTCCGAACGTCCCGACAATACTAGGGAATTCTGGTATATCGCCTGGCGCTCATAATTTATCGAGAAATATGTAAACAAATCAAATTGCGATAAAATATATATATATATATATATATATATATTATATATATTTTTCATATACTTCCTCCTATCACACACCTACACCCGCACATATACAAACATATGCATATCCGCATTAATGAAGGGGACTGTGCATGAAAGTCGCACCTATGCACCGGATACAGTCTTGCACTCATATACATACGTATACACATAATCATACATACATATATACACATATATACACATATATACATATATAAAATATACGCAAACATATACATATAGTCATACACGTATATATTGATACGAACATATTCACACAATTAAAAAGGAAATAAAAGAAAAAATGAAAAAAAATATATAGAATAAAAAAATTAACAGAAGTTAAGACATATGGGAAGCTTGTGTAGGAACATGTAAAGATGTAGATTCTAGCCGTGATGTTGGTGGGGGGGGGGGCAAAGCCGTAATAGGTATTTTGTCACGTATGGACATGATGCAAAAAGTTCAGTTCTTGAATTCAGACATGTTGTGGGGTCCAAGGAAGTTTTCCAGATGAGCAATCTTTCCATATTACAAAAACTGCACTTGCCACTACCGTTGGTGTAAGGTTTACACTTGGCTAAGATCTTCCAATAAATCCTATAGCTGACACCTTGTTCTTTTAAGAACCATATATAACTGGATAATTTGGTAGTTTTTCGTTTATTCCAGTGTCTGAAACTTAAGATATGATTGTTGAACCCTGCTTTGAAATTTCCTTCTGTGAAGCCCACATATCTTTTTGATGAAACCGAGTTATTAGCGTTCGTAGAATTTGCGGTGGCTTCATAAATAATGGCCTCGGTCATACAGGCTCCATTTAGCGGGCAGAAGTCTTTATCCCTGCAGGAACAGCCGGCTTGTGTTGTTGTTTTGCATTGTGTGTAATTATGTTTTTAAAACTTGGGGTTGATCTAAAACTAAATTTTAGATTATGCCTATCAAAGAGTTTCCTATATTTATGATGCATTGAAAAATGTCTATCTTTAAGTGACAAGAAATATTTACCTATATTAAAGGTCATTTCGGGGAAGTAAGGTGGATGTGAACCAGATAATTTTCCTGTGTCTATGTTTTCTTTATTTCTGTCCCAATAGTCGGTGTGTAAGCTATTTCCTCTTTAAATCCACTAGCTTTAAGGGCGTTGTTATATAGTGGGGCAGCATTATTAAATATGTTTATATTGGAGGAGACGCTAGAAATTCTTCTAATATTCTTAACTAAATTCTTAAATACATATATATATTATATATATATATATATATATATATATATATATATATATATCTATATATATATATATATATATATATATATATATATATATATATATAATACATATATATATATATACATATATATTTATATACGTGTGGAGGCGCAATGGCCCAGTGGTTAGGGCAGCGGACTCGCGGTTTCGATTCCCAGACCGGGCGTTGTGAGTGTTTATTGAGCGAAAACAAAGCTCCACGAGGCTCCAGCAGTTGGTGATCCCTGCTGTACTCTTTCACCACAACTTTCTCTCACTCTTACTTCCTGTTTCTGTTGTACCTGTATTTTAAAGGGCCGGCCTTGTCACTCTCTGTGTCACGCTGAATATCCCCGAGAACTGCGTTAAGGGTACACGTGTCTGTGGAGTGCTCAGCCACTTACACGTTAATTTCACGAGAAGGCTGTTCCGTTGATCGGATCAACCAGAACCCTCGTCGTCGTAACCGACGGAGTGCTTCCTGTATTTATATACGTGTATGCGGGAATGTGAATGTATGCCTGTATATATTTACGTATATTTATATGTATATGTATATTTATATTTATATGTATATGTATATGTATATTACGTATATTTATATGTATATGTTAAGTGTATGCATGCAAACACCTATGTGTATATGAGAGTGAAGTTGCGTACACATATACATACACACACACACATATATATATAGTGAAAATTTACAAAAAAAAGAACAAAAGACGAAGACGGGTGAGTAAACAAGAAACAGATGCATTAATTTAACGCTCGTTAAACAAGAAACAGATGCATTAATTTAACGCTCGTTAAAGTGGGAAAGTCTTTTACGTTTCGAGCCTACGCTCTTCGACAGAAAGGAACACAGAAATAAACAGGGAGAGAAAATATAAAAGGTTTAGTGGCTAAGCGTGTGTGTGTATATGCACATACGTATATGCACATATATGTTTGTGTATGTATGTGCATGTACGTATACATGTTTGCTTGAGTGTCTACGTATATTGACGTTATGAACACAGGAGGTTTATGTCTATGCATTGTGAGTATATGGTTATGTGTATTGTTTGTATTTTTCTTTTTACCTTTTCTATCTATTAGAGTAACTTTCCTTTTATTTAACGGTTTTTCAAAGCGTCTGTTGCCATTAATAGCCGACGAGAATGCATCGTAGCTGTTCGCTATATGTATACCTAGAAGCAGTTATGTGGATAAATAAATTAGATACATTAAATATATTAAATATAATAGTTTGGGTATGAAATACAAAATATGGATATATGTATACATGCAAAATGAGGGGAAGCAAAAGGTGGAGACTTTCAGATGATGAATTTTTAAGTATAAATATATTGATATTTATATAAACAGGTTCAGCTTATGCCGAGTAGAAACGACAGAGAAAATCAAAGGGGCGGAAGAAAGGTGTTATAAGTCCAACAGCTGTTTCTGGGGCCCGGAGATCCTTAATAATATTGGTTGTTGTAGTTCATCCCAATATGTGGCTTTAATGGATGCAATTATCATTGGATGAGTCCCTGTCTTAGGGCAGATCTATATATACTTGTGTGTGTGTGTGCTTTTTGTTTCTGTTTGTTCCTCTCCACCGCTTGACAACTCGTGTTGGTTTGTTTACATCCACGTAACTTAGCGGTTCGGTAAAGTGGACGATAGATTAAGTACCGGTCTTAAAAAAAAGTACTGACGTCGATTGTTTTGACCAACACCTTCAAGGCGGCACTCCAGCTTGGCCGTAGTCCAGTGACAGAAACAAGAAAATTAGACAATTCATTTGTTGTGTAAGTCAAATTGCCTCTGCTTTGATATTTGCAAACTTTGCGAAGTGAACTAATGTTGACAGCTGCTTATGTTTCTTTGACAAGTGTCTGTCACATCTATAATGCTATAATACAATTACCATATTTATAATATATACCGTAGGCAATATTTTCTGGATGTGAAGTGATTTTATTGCATCATGTTCGAAATTTCTACACAGTACCTAATGACGAAACATAGCTTTCATAGTTTGACCCTAAAATATTTTCTCTTCAGCACATTAAAAGTAATACCTGTATTATATATATATCTGTATAAATTCATGATTAATTCCGTACCGTTAGATATTTCTGATATATCTTTTCTACACTCTTTCCTGCTTGACAAACACGCCGCATTTTTGATTATGGTGCAATATAATAAGCTGTCAGATAGATAGAAAGAAGGATGTAAATACTTTGTCAAAAGACAACGTACTGCTCGTTATTACATTAAATTTTCTGATGCTTGGTTTTAAGAACTATTCATATGTTAGCAAAAATAACATCTGTAAGTTTGCTGAAACGGATTACAGAAATATTAGCTGACATTAATATTGACACCACTTAATATCATAAACACAAGGAAGTTAGCAAACTCGAAACAGCAAATTACTAATATTAGTAGGTAGATAGGGATAACAGCAGAATCTTAAATGTTAGAATACCATCATTAGAAATGTTTACCCGAAGCATCAGTGACTCAGTTTGGTTTGATTTTGAATTGATAGATCTACAATATCTTTGACAAAACGATTTTAACCACCCCTAAAGTGATGGGGACACTAAATTGCAAGCAATGTCGGATTTTAATAATTTGACCTTTTAACTCCCTGATTCTGTATAACATGCCAACCGTAAAAGCGTAAAAGAACATATATTGGAATATGACAGAAAATAATTTAAAATACAGTAGAAAATTGTAAAACAACTCCATGAATAAAAAATAAAATAAATGAATAAATAAAATAAGCAAAAATCTTCCAAAAAATGATAAATTGAAAACTGTTTTCGCTTTAGTTATTTCCTTCATATGTCTTCTGTATATTCTACCAGAAATTAGCTTATTTTCCTGTTACTCAACTTTCTAATTTGATACTTCTACTTTTTGCTATTGGTTTTCATTTTGTTATTTCCACAGCACTATTTATCTGACTCTGTCTGACTATCTGCCTGTCTCCCACTCTCTTCCATCCATTTCATCAAATTTTTGTTTCAATATATTTATTTCACCACTATTCTATTCTATCTGCTTCATTATTTTCCTCACGTCTCCAACGCATCCAAGATTTTTCTTTTTTTTTTTACGTATTTTTCTCTTTTTTATTATTTTATTTCAATCTCCACAATATTTTTTTTACGAATCGTGTTTATGCAAGATTTGTTTGAAGGTAGTAGAGCTCATAATATTCCTTCGAATTTCTGTTTTTCTTTCTATACTGTGAATAGTTTTTCGAGATTGATTTTTTTCTATATATTCATTTTTTGCTTTGCTTATTCTCTACCAAGATTTACGACGGTATTAATGAAAAGCTCGTCAGACTCAGTTCCTTCTCCGTTCATGTCAGCTGTTGCACCAGGTTTGATCTACAGGTAGTAAATTTTTCTTGACGTCACCATCACATAATTCCTACCAGTATCCAATTTCTCATTCATCAAATTTGATTCATTTGATTAATAAGGGATTTCAGTTGATATTTTCCCAACTTTCTCGTTCATTTAATTTCATTATAAAGGATTAATCATTTTGCATTTTCTCCCAAATGATATGAGTATCCCTTTTCTCACAGGCATATATATTTCTACAATTTTGATTGAACATTTAATTTCAATTAGTATCGATATTATTTTTAAAAATTAAACTTATGCTCATGAACTTAGAAATTAATGCCTCTTTCTTCAGTACATTTCTGACGTGACATTCTTTCAAAGTCTATAAAGTGATTTTGTTGTTGTTAACTATTAGGTCTGGCAAACCGTGGCGACTTAACCAGATGTGTGACTAATATTAACAGCATAAAAACATTATGGAAATCTCGCAGAATATTGGCACCATTCGTCATTTAAACGCTATGATTAAAACTAGTTATGAATAGTAACACAACTTTAAATTGCGTGTATATAGGAGTTGGCGAAAATAATAGAAGCACCACTTTTTATTTCTCCGTTTTTTTTTTCTGTTGGCAATGTGATAAATTCAGAACTGTTCTAGTCTGTATATACACATTCATACGCATTATGTATGCTTTGTACTTCATGATATAGCCCTTGGATTTTCTTTGTTTGCAGATATATATATATTTAGGTAAGTTAAAATGTTTGATTTGTCTGATTTTTTAAAATGGACAAATTGTTGTAGCGCGGATAGCTAAAATTGCTGAATTGTTTAAAATCATGTTGGTATTTTATAATCAAGGTAAAAGCAACTCTGATAAGGAGGAATTTCAACCATGTTTCGTGGTCTGCTACCACAACAGCTCCTTTATAGGATCCAGTTAGCTCAAGACATCATAAGGAGGAACCAGGTCCGGTTTCGGCCCCTACTCCTCTATCGTTTTGATGTGGCGGGCTCACTCCCTTTCGGAAGTGTCTTCAGCTCTGGTGTTGGGTGTATGTCTTCTTTCTCCTTCTTTCTTCTGTTCCCTGGCCTCTTCGATGCAGCGTCAACAAGTGTCATTTTAGACATAATGCAAATCTCACAGAGAGGGTCAGCAGAGTAGTGAAATGTATTGTGTTTAAAAACTGTCGAAATACAGCAGCAAAAGTGACTGTAGGAGTGGCTGTGTGGTAAGTAGCTTGTTTACCAGCCACATGGTTCTGGGTTCAGTCCCACTGCGTGACATCTTGGGCAAGTGTCTTCTGCTATAGCCCTGGGCCGACCAATGCCTTGTGAGTGGATTTGGTAGACGGAAACTGAAAGAAGCCTGTCGTATATATGTGTATATATATATATATATATATATACGACAGGCTTCTTTCAGTTTCCGTCTACCAAATCCACTCACAAGGACAGGCTTCTTTCAGTTTCCGTCTACCAAATCCACTCACAAGGCATTATATATATATATAATATATATATATATATATATATATATATATATATATATATATATGCGTGAGTGTGTTGTCCTCCTAGCATTGCTTGACAACCGATGCTGGTGTGTTTATGTCCCCGTCAGTTAGCGGTTCGGCAAAAGCGACCGATAGAATAAGTACTGGGCTTACAAAAGAATAAGTGCCGGGGTCGAGTTGCTCGACTAAAGGCGGTGCTCCAGCATGACCGCAGTCAAATGACTGAAACAAGTAAAAGAGTAAAAGAGTAAAAGAGTAGAACTAAACCACCACCTTGTCAAATCTATGTCAGCTAAAAGCGTTCGTGGTGTCTTCTATAAAGCTGGATACCATGGGAGGCCTACATAGTATCCAGTCCACCATCAACATTGATAAACGGAAAATTGGCGTTAGACTATCAGAAATTGTCAATGGCTCAGAAGAACAATGTCATTTTCTCTGATGAGTCATCACTCATCCACTTTCCCGTTTTGGAGAGAGTTTATACCTAGAGACAGCCCAAAGAAACCTTCAACTTTGACTGATTTGGGCACCATGTTCTCTTGGCTCTTTGGTTGTTCCACATGTAAGAGTTAACATAAAGGACTATCTGAATATTTTGGCTGATCATGTCCATCCTATGGTACAAATACTGTTCCCTAATGATAGTGCAATCTTC
Source organism: Octopus sinensis (assembly GCF_006345805.1). NCBI lineage: Eukaryota > Metazoa > Mollusca > Cephalopoda > Octopoda > Octopodidae > Octopus > Octopus sinensis. Next base: position 184,469,318 of record NC_042998.1, read on the forward strand.
CAGGACGACAATGCACCGACTCACACGGCCAATGTTATTCAAAATTGATACGAATAGCATAAAAGTGAAGTAGATAGCTTGGATTGGTCTCAACAATCATAATATCTTAATATAATCAAACATTTATGGTGCATTTGGGAGCAGCAAAGGGGGAGTCGTTTCCTTCTGCTATCGCCACTAAAAGACATAAAACAATTTCTATTTAAAGAATGACTCAAAATTTCCTCAACAACCTTTCAGAACCTCCACAAATCAATTCCTCCACGTATTAAAGCTGTGGTTGATGCAAAACATGGACCAATTCCATATTATATAATAAAGCTCCCATTTAACAAGGTGTTTCCACTATTTTGTCCCAAGCCTTGTATATATATATATATATTGTTACAACTATGATGTTGTTGGTAAAACACGTTCTTTGTCTATCTCCTTAACCTCTTGGAGAGTTTAGGTAAAATTATACTAATGTGTCCTAGTTTAATTAAATTCTGTCTTGTGCAGCTGAAGATTGCTCTACATCTTAAATTGATGTAATGAAATGATTGCATTGTTCAATAAAATGGAGTCGCATGAAACGATAGTACTGCATTACCTCTGGATATCCTTGTTGCTTATTTTGATTATATATATATATGAAAATTTCCTGACTTCCCCTGTCAGAAAACAGCTTCAGGAGTTGTGAAGAACGAATTTGTACGTAGTCTGTTTCTGAGAGCTATTATAGTGGACCTCTGTCTAATCATTAAAACATTGATTTAATTATGAACATAGAAAGAAATTATACATTAATCCCTATTTTTATAATCAGTTGTATCCGTAAAAATTTTATTTGCAGAGCACAGAAATCGAAAGAAGATATATGAAATGGACGTGTGTGTGTGTCTGTGTGCGTGTATGTGTGTGTGTATGCGTGCGTGCGTACTTGCGCGTGTGTATGGTATCTAGACCTGGTAGAAATAGCAGAAAAATCTCCCTCAAAACACCCTACTGTCTTAATCCGACAATTCTGCGTATTATGTAGTTTGAATGAGAAACTGTAACTAAAAACACCAAGATTGGTTTGACGATAATGATGAAGAAGTTAGTCTTATCTTAGAGGAGAAGCGAAAGGCATTTAACATGTTGCAAAATGTTGACATGACAGCGAACAGGTCAGTGACTACATATTTCAAGGCAGTAAAAGCAATAGTGCAGCGGAAGCTGAGGATGATCAGGAAAATTGGTGAAGTGATAGATGTGATGAAATCCAAGAAGCTTCAAATGCTAACAATTCCAAACTATTTTTATTCTCTCTTGAAAAATGTTTATGGATCAGTTTCATCAAAGGTTGCGCCGCTACGGAGCAATAATGGTACAGAATTATTAACAAATCTTTAAGATATTGTTGGGAGATGGAAAGAACATTTTGGTGAGTTGCTCAATAGACCCACTGAAGTTGATCTCTCTTTTCTTGATAATATACCCGAGAGACCAATAAAACATCTTATAGCAGAAGTTCCAAACTTGGCTGAAATAAAAACAGCAATCAGGAGATTGAACAATGGAAAGGCCCCTGGTATTGATGGAATAGATGCAGAGATATATAAATACGGTGGTGACTATCTCTGTACAATGTTGACGAATGTGATTCAGAGGGTTTTGCATAGTGAAGAGGTTCCTCCGGGTTGGCGTGATGCAACTATGGAGATACTATATAAATCTAAAGGTGGAAAGGGTGTCTCTCTGGAAAGGTCCTATGTAGGGTAATGATAGACAGATTGCTTCTGCACATTGCTGATGAGGGTCTACCAGAATCGCAATGTGGGTCTAGGGATAGCAGGAGTACTATGGATATGATATTTTCAGCTAGACAGTTGCAAGAGAAGTGACCTAATAAAAGTGTTTGATTCTATCAATAGAATTGCACCTTGGGAGATCCTGAGAATGCCCTCAAAATTTGTGAGAATGCTTAGACAATTTCATGACAAGATGGGAGTAAGAGTTAATGTCAGAGGTACCTTATCAGATCCAATTTCTGTAGAAGATGGTGTAAAACAAGGTGATATTCCTGCTCCTACATTGTTTGCTATGTATTTTGCAATAGTCTTTCAAATAGCTTTTGAAGATTGCACTGAATGGGGTCTATATAAGATATAGGACCACGGGAAAACTGTTCAATCTCAAAAGGCTCTGTGCCAAAACGAAAGTTCTGCGTTCTCACCACGTTGAGTTCCTGTATGCAGATGATTGTGACCTGTTGGCACATTCTCAGAAAGATATGCAGCACATGCTGAATGCAATTTCTGAAGCATGTGCAGCATTGGGTCTAACGATCAATCTAAATAAAACTGTTATAATGTACCAGCTCGCTTCCTCCAATATGTATGTGGAACCGTTTATAACTGTGAATGGTCAAAGGTTGGAGACTGTACCTAGATTTATTTATTTAAGAAGTACCTTGAGCACTGCTGGTCTTAATGATGAAATTTTATTCAGAATCAGCAGGGCTAGTAGTGCTTTTGGTAGGCTTAATAAGCATCTGTGGAAACAACATATCTTCACAAATTGAAGTTAAGGTATATAACACGTGCGTCCTCCCATTTTTGCTATATGGGAGTGTGACTTGGGTTGTTTACCGTAGGCGGGTAAGGCAATTGGAACGATACCATCAATACTGTCTGAGTTTGAGGATAAACTGGAAAATGGCCATTAGTAATGTGGAGGTGCTTGAGAGGAGTCGCAGTAGAAGTATAGAGTCAATGATTTTGCAAAGACTTTTGAAGTGGGGGGAGCGCATTTGGCAAGGATGTGTGATGAGCGACTGTCCAAGCAGCTATTGTATGGTGAGCTGGAAGATGGCAGGAGACCAGTGCATAAGCCTAAACTAAGGTTTAAGGATTACCATGAAAATGCTCTAATACAGACAGGAATTGCAGCTGGTGATTGGGAGAGGGAGGCACAAGACCACTATGGATGGAGGAAGATAGTGCATGATGGTTGTTCAAGGTTTGAGAGGGAGAGAGTAAAGTGTGACAGAATTAGGAGGGGGCTTAGAAGGAGGGAACCTGTGGAAAGTGAGCGTTGCTTTTTGTGTGTTTGGTTTGTGAGAGGAAGTGTTTGAGCTGTGCAGGCCTGGTGAGCCATCAAAACTCTCACAGGAATCGACCCATGATAAACGGTGATGTGGCTATTAAAATTCACTACAGAACATGTGTAAAATGTAGAAGTGTGTGCCTCCCAGCTGTCTGAAAAGACACGTTAAGAGAGTGCATATAGTGGAACCTGTTTCTCCTGCCAGCCGGCACATTGGTGCAGTATGTGATAAAATGTGTAAAGTTTGGCTGGGCTTAAATGTCATATAAGGTCATCACATGGCATCAATAATGAATCATTTCAGGCTTTTCTCGTATAACAAGGGTGCAGCTATGATACACACACACACACACACACACACACACACACACACACATACATACATACATATATATATAAAGAGAAAGCGAGCGAGCGAGCGAGAGAGAAAGAGAGAGAGAGAAAGAGAGAAAGAGAGAGAAAGAGAGAGAGAGAAAGAGAGAGAAAGAGAGAGAGAGAAAGAGAGAGAGAGAGAGAACCGCAGGAAAAGTTGTGCGGTTAATTTCGTATTGAACCAGAACCACGTAGTTTCTGGTTCATTCTCAGTGCACGCCATTTTGAGCAAGTTGGGCAAGTGTCTTCTTCCATAGTTCCGAACCATGGGAGTGCATTTGGTTGACAGAAAATGTGCGGAAGCCCTTTGTGTGGTTGTATATATATATATATAATATATATATATACACACACACACACACATATATATATATATATATATATATATATATATATATAATAGGTGAGAAGGTTAGGTTATATATATATATATATAGGTGAGAAGGTTATATATATATATATATATAACAACCTGCTTCAAAAACATAAGCAAATAAAAGAATTAATAAAATAAAAACTAAATATATTTTTTGATTCAGATTTCAATGATTTTCCTTGTGTTTTTTTTCTTCTTGTCTTTCCCAAATTACATTTATTTATTTATTCATTTATTTATTTATTTACCAACAGTTTCCTCTCCAGTGAAAGTCTTTAAAAAAAAAAAAGAACATCATTCAGAGTAAAATGTTAGAAAATAAGAGTAAACATGAATGATAGTATGCTTGACTTACAATTATTGTTATTGTACACAGAATTTCGGAAGGATATTTTACTTAAGGAACAGAGGTCAAAAGAAAATAATGATAATAATGATAATAATTGTATATAAACGAAAATAAATAGTTTAACAAACCAATTCAAAGAGCAAACAAAAACAAAAAAAGAAAACTCATTGCATTGCACTCATTTGCCTATGTGCTTGCGTGTATGTGTGTGTGTGTGTGTGTGTGTGTGTGTGTGTGTGTGTGTGTTTGTGGAGGCGCAATGGCCCAGTGGTTAGGGCAGCGGATTCGCGGTCGGAGGATCGCGGTTTCGATTCCCAGACCGGGCGTTGTGAGTGTTTATTGAGCGAAAACACCTAAAGCTCCACGAGGCTCCGGCAGGTGGGGGGGTGGTGGTGAACCCTGCTGTACTTTTCACCACAACATTCTCTCGCTCTTTCTTCCTGTTTCTCTCGTACCTGTATTTCAAAGGGCTAGCCTTGTCACTCTCTGTGTGTCACGCTGAATCTCCTCGAGAACTACGTTAAGGGTACACGTGTCTGTGGAGTGCTCAGCCACTTGCACGTTAATATCACGAGCAAGCTGTTCCGTTGATCATATCAGCTGGGACCCTCATCGTCGCAACCGACGGAGTGCTCCTAAAGTGTATTAAACACTGAGCGCTTGTGCATGGCGCTTGGATATATCTTTAAATGTGCGCGAGCCTTTGTATCTGAATGTCTGTGTGTGTGTTTGTTCCTCTGAGAGACGCAGTTGGCTAGTTTAGAAAGTGTGCTTGCCAGGTGGAGATTCGACGTTTTAAATACACTCAATGGTGGATGACTTTTTTTTATTCCATCACAGGTTTGTATGTTCGGAGTTGTGTCGTTGGCAAGAAGAAAAAAAAATCAAACAAAAAAAAAAGCAACTAAAAATACCAGCACATACACACAATACATATGTCTGCGTGTTTTGAATAACGTGAGAGAGAAACGCAGGAAAGAACTGTTAATGGCGATGAAAATGAAATATAAAAAGTAACTCAGAAAACCTAGTCACATGATCTCTTTCATACTGGGATAGACAACAAATATAGTAGTAAAAAGAATTAATATGACTTTTTGTATGTATTTATAATGTCCGAGAACTATTGGTGAAGAAGATATGAGAAGATGGCTCCTTAATTTCATGGTTTCTTCAAAAATAGTTTTAAATGAAGTGGTTTTCCTGGAGGGAAATCGAAAAAGGACAGAACTTAGCTTGCTGGAAAGTTACTATCCCATTCACTTGCGTATTTAATAACTGTTTTCTGACGTAGGAGCATGGCCATGATAAATTTTGGTGGGAGAGGGGTTAGTCGATTATATCGATCCTAATATTTAACTGGTACTTTATTTTATCAGCCCCGGAAAGATGAAGGGCAAAGTTAACCTTTGTAGAAATGTAAAGATTCGGGACAAGGAATTTTGTCCGATGCTCTAACGATTCTGCCAGTCCATTGAACCATTGTGTCTTTAAAGAAATCAGTTTTCTTGGAACTTCCAATATTTTGATGAGAGAACCTAGTATGTTCCAGTTAATATCTTAGACCATGTTAAAAGAGATAAGATTGATATGTTGTTAATGATTGTAATGGTAATGATAATGATAATGATAATGATAACGATGTAAATACTGGTATTAAGTTGATTCCTGATATAATCATTACTAATGATAGATAATGAAGATTAGTGATGTATGTCTCAGAATTTATTTCCTGTTAGAGTCGTTTTTATTTTTCATCATTAGATAAAATCATAAGTCTGAGTAATGTACTGTAGTGGAGCCTTTTGCCCACTCTGCACTCTTTTTAAAAAACAATGACCGTCTCCCTAATATAGAAAACCGATTCTTATTTTTTACCTATGTTATATATGATCGCTCAAGCTGTCAGATATAACAGCCAAATCTTCTTCAGCTACCATTCTATCAACTTAAAAACATAGTAGTAGGTAGATTGTGCCTGAAAGAAAAAAGACAGGTTGTTACAGCTTGAATGTCCTTGATCATAGGTCTTGTTCAGGATTGGTGTAAGGATGTACAACAACATTTACTTTACTTTTATGTCGCAAGTTCGCTGTTGCACATTTATGGATTTATATAGTATCAAGGTCAGTTTTACTTCTGATCCTGCTGGAATTGATAAAACAAATACGATGGTAAGCTAGTGAGAGTAGATTTGTTCAACTATGAAAACATTGGCTTTGTCTTCAACCAAAGGAAATCAGTACGTATTTTCAAACAGATTATGTAGTCCTATAATGAGGCAAATTATAATTTTATTATTATTCCGTTTTGTGTTGTCAAATGACAGAAACATTAGAAGCCCTGTCGAAATGACTGCCGGTAATGGAACGATATTTTTTTTCTGTCCTGAGTTCAAATCCCGCCAGTTTCAACTTTATCTTCCACACTTTTCGGAGTCGATAGCATTATAATTGATAAAGGATGTGTGATGAGCTCTAGGGGGCATTGAGGCCAGCAGATCATTCTCAAACTCTTGCCCTATTCTTCTCTTGCTTCTGTCATCGATCAACATATTCGTTAACATCATTAAATTTTACTTTTATTTTTTGGTTTGTGTGTTGGTTAATGTGTTATTGTCCTTGATTGTTTTGATACATGATTTTTTTTTTGCATTGCTTTATTCGGTCATTGGTTGCAAGTTCTCAAGGGACCGGCCAAGTACTGGTTCACTATATATTTTGGGGCGGTGAGAATGACAAGAAAGCGCCTATAACTCGCACGACTTCTGTAATAAGAATAAAAAGCTATTATGGGAATTGGAAGATTCAATATCTCATAGTAGTTTCATGCCAAGCTGAGAATCATCAGGTTCGGATGAAATCCAGGACGACAGACAACACTAGTTACTGTGAGGTATGAACCTTCCAGTTCTCACGATATGCATGTATATATATATATATGTAAATATATATATATATATATATATATATATATAATATATATATATATATATATATATATATATATATATATATATATATATATATATATACATAGGAGATAGGGGTAAGTTACGCCGTAGTAATATATGTATAGAAATTAAATATAAAATATAAATTACAAAGTGGGACAAGAACGCAAAAACACACAAAGAGACGACACAAAAAAAAAAAAAAACAGACGGGTCACTCGAAGCCTCTAATCTTCAGTCGGAACCGGATCATCTTAGCAATTTCGAGATTAAACAGCCGAAATTGCTAAGATGATCCGGTTCCGACTGAAGATTAGAGGCTTCGAGTGACCCGTCTGTTTTTTTGTGTCGTCTCTTTGTGTGTTTTTGCGTTCTTGTCCCACTTTGTAATTTATATTTTATATTTAATTTCTATACACACACACACACACACACACACACACACACACACACACACACACACCACACACACACACACATACACACACACACACACACATATATATATATATGCATGTATATATATATATGTGTGTGTGTATAAATATATTTCAAATATATTTCTTTGCTTCTTTCATTATTCCTTTTCTTCTATGTTCCTTTCTTTCTCCAGTAGCTCTTTCGTATCTACTCCAACCTGTGAATGGAGTTTTATACGAACCAAAGAAAAAGAACAATCCAGGCGATTACTCGACCTACTAGAGGCTTCCCTCTTGCAGTCAAAGTTCCCACAAAATTCACCTATTTGTACTTGACTTGGTGAACGTATAGACTATCTGGAGATCACATCTAGTTGTTTGACCGAATATCTACGTACAATAAACCTACTCGATCAGGGTTGACCTCAGGCCACACAACAACAATAAGAGCAACGTAATCGTAATCTTAAATTAGAAAACGGGTGATAAAAAAATCAAAACGAAAAGAAAAATATATCAGGAAGCCAATTTTAAACTATAAATAAATTATGTTTTCCTAGCAACATTAATCACTTTTTAAATTTAATTTTCAATTTACAATCCTGTAAATCTATAAAGAATGTCACTTCTGGTCGTCTCGATAATGGCCGTAATTCGTTTACTTTCAAAGACACTAGTTGTATCTGCTCTTAGCAAAGGCAGCTAACTCTCAACAGAAAAAAGACCACAGCTGTACGCAGTGGGTGTTCTGTAAAACCGACAAGTGTTTCGTTAGCTTGCAGTGTTAGATTTAATTCTTTCCAATGAGGAATAGCTTTCAGAAGGATTAAGCTCCACCAGACAGACTTGCGTTACATAATAATCCGCAATTCATGAACTAACATGAAAGTTTGTGGGACTCACCATTATCACAACTACCATGTTGGGCCACAAGCCAAAGAAAAAGCTTCTACACAGTCATTTGACCTTCTAGAAACAATCAACAAAGTTCCCTCAATTCATCTTATTAATTCTTTCCAATGAGGAATAGCTTTCAGAAGGATTAAGCTCCATCAGACTGACTTGCGTTACATGATAATCCGCGATTCATGAACTAACATGAAAGTTTGTGGGACTCACCATTATCACAACTACCATGTTGGGCCACAAGCCAAAGAAAAAGCTTCTACACAGTCATTTGACCTTCTAGAAACAATCAACAAAGTTCCCTCAATTCATCTTAAAAAATAAAAAAAGAGTAATGTATCTTTGATGTGAAGAAAAGGGCGATGAGGTTGGGGCGGCTAGGATGTCTTTGATTATAGGTCTACTCGACCAAATATGACCTAGGGAATAAAACAACAACAACATCAATATGTAGGACCGGATGTAAAACATATTTCTTAATCATTCGTAACCCACTATATAACGCACAGCATCAGATGGATTAACAAAAGCAAAATAAATACATAAATAAATAAAAATAAAAATAAAGTAATGAAAATTAAAATAAAACGAACATATGCAATATGAAGAAAGAGAAAAATGGTCAGGGATAGATCTTATGTCTTGGTGGGATTTTTGTGTTGTAAGTGTTTTCGCTATTCAGAAAACCGTGGAAAATTTGCATTACTGTGCTTTATTCCCCGTTAAATTGTGTTTGTAACTTTTATCGATTATTCGAAGAAAAGAAAACAAAAAAACAAAGTTTCGCTTATAATTATGATCATTATAATCATTATGACGGTGAGGATCATCATCATTATCGTTCATTTGCTTGCTTGTTGTTATTTAAAATGTTTCAACGCTCACAATCATTTTTGTTAAATATGGCCACGTGTGTAGGAATTTGCGAATATCAGAAGTATCAGTTTTATGTACACATGCAAACACTTCTTTCTTCCTGTCTTCTTCTCTCTCGCACGCACACAAACACACACACACGTATATATGAATGTATATGTGTACACACACACACACATATGTATATGTATATGTATATATATATATATATATTTGTATATATATGTACGTATATAAATATATATATGTATGTAAGTATGTATATATATTATATATATATATAATATATATATATATATATATATATATACACCTACATATATAAAGACGACCTTATCCACATTCGCACACTCTCTCACATATAGATATTGAATGATATTCATAATTTCCTGCCTATACACAAACATCTGCATTAAAAGAGTGCAAATATACACACACATACATACATACACAAGCATACGTCGTTTAGTCGAGATGCTGGAGTCTGTAGCACGGTAACAAATGTGATAAGTTTTATATAGTTTGTTTTGTTTGGTTGGTTGTTGTTAATGTTTTGTCGCCATTTGTTGATTGTTTATTTCTTTATTATTATTAATATTGTTTTTTTGTTGTTGCTGTCTTTAAATGTCTAGTCAGCACTGAAATATGAATTTTGCATGGAGTATAATTTGTCTATTGGGTTTATCACAGGCCCCGAACTGAGGTTGTTATGCGTGTTTGCTTCTGTCATCAAAACGTGGTCAATATTGTCCATGCTTTCATCCAATCCACCGTCTGAATAAAGTTGACTTTCACTCAACGGCGGTTGACTTGTGTACAACTGGGAGCCTAAAATAAAGAAAGACATATTAATAAAACATAAATTCCTATATACAAGTAGACACGCACACACACATACACACACACACACGTACACACACATGTATATGGATTTGTAAATACTAATGTATATCTAAAGTATGAAAAAAAGTACAACCACAAAGATAAAGGGGATTATTAAGAGAATTTAGTAGTTGGAAAATAATTCAACCCCACAATTTATTAACATACTGTTTTTCACTATGTCTGTTATGCTCCATAGATCGAGAAAATTAAAGATGCATCATCATGTAGTTAAGTATCTTCTTTTATTCAATTTCGAGTTCTAAATGTCACCAGGGTTGTTATTGCTACTATTTCTTATGTTGCTTCATTTCTTTCCCGATTAGAAGCATATTTACGAAAGACAGTCATATTTATTGACTTTGGTTAATTCAGATTTTGTCGTCGAAAAAGTTTCTTTACATATGATAGCTAACACGATCACCTTACTAGTTCTAGCATCCTAAAGACCAAAGGTTACGCTTAGTTTTAAATAAAAATAAATGCGCCCTTTTAAAGCCTAGCCAGGCTCATGGGCTCGGTTTCACGGTTTCAATGGCGTATGTGTTCCCCAGCTGGACGGGACGCCAGCCTATCGCAGAGTTACTCATTTTTTCCAGCTGATTGGACTAGAGCAACGTGAAATGAAGTGTTTTTCTCAAGAACACAACGCGTCACCCGGCCCAGGAATCGAAACCACAATCTTACGATCATGATGCTGACACCCTAACCACTAAGCCACGTGCCTCCACTACGCTTAGTTTCAAGGACCTGAAAATACTGTAACCCCAAAATGATGTTGACGTTATACAAGACACAAATACACATCGCACAGCAGTGTTGCAGGTTAAAATTTCAGAGATGTATGCACACTGCAAGCACCATCATACAAAATGCATTTCTATAATAATAGAACCATCGATGCAACTTATCATCTCTTCTACATTGTATACGGTGAATCTTCTTTTCGTGCTACCTCTTCTTTGAGTTTCTCTACTCAGATTACGTTTTAGCCTTTTTGGTTTAATTCATTCTTTACAAAACTACACCCTTTGGAATTTCAGTACAGTTCATGATTTCTCATCAAACTTACGACAGTAACACTTCAAACTAAATATAAACGGCGTTCTTTCGTCTCTATATGATTATCTCAACGATATCGATGATGCAATGAGCGAATTATTAATAACCACTGGTTCTCAGTCCCCTAACGCAAAAACTAATTGTTTTATCTGATTAGCATTTAGATATAGCAACCTATCTTATAAATTCTATTTTAAAGTTGAGTATTAAATTGAAAACCGTCTCTTAAATCCTAGTTACTATAGGTTATCTATTAGTAAAAGCTTTGCTTTTTCATAGTAAATACGTGCATATAATCTCAAATTTTAGGTATTGTATTCTTTAAACAAAAACTATATATAAAATAGTTTTTGGATTTGGAGATTCATTATGGCACACTGCCAATAAGAAAGTAAATAAAATATAATAGAAACTCCATTATAATTATCTTCACTTACAGTACACATTTTGAAGTTTAAGAAGATTCTAGAATCAATTTTGTTAAGAGACAGAACAGCCGATTAAAAGAAAAAAAACCTGGATTCATTCAACAAACATCCTTCTCTGTAAAGTGTTTGCTTAAATTTCCGCTTTATTGTTTCTTGTTAATATATCTACATAGTTGGGTCCGTATTTACTTTACATCTTTCTTACTTTGAATACGACCAGTCTGTTCCTCCGAGAAGTGTCATCGATTAAAGAGTATTTCCAAAGGGTTCTTTACTACTATTCTGAAACAAATTTTTTATCAGTAGAACTTGGTTCTTTATTGTGTTTTTCGTTATAGAAAAATTAAATACGTTAGAAGACGTTATGTAACGTAGTTAATCTTTAATTACACCCTCTGGTTATATTGCGATATATATTAAAAAAATATTGCTGTTGGTAGCTCATTATTAATTGCTAGCTTTGGGAGACAATCCTTAACTTCAATGCTTGTATGATCCACTTTACTGAAGGTATTTCTCAAGATATCCTTAACACCTGATATTTATTGCTCGTTGATTTCAAAGAAATCATCCATTAAATCGGTTACGTGTAAATATTGCTTAAGCTTGATTGCTATACTCTTCATTAATTGGTTCGCTTGGTTTGCCCTCTCGCATGAAGTGTTACAGACTGCAATTTTCTCTTACCTCTCTTTTATAGTATTCTCCTTATTCCTTATTTATTATATTTTATTTACTTTCTTATGGGCAGTGTGCCATAAACTGTTACTTTAATATCCCACAGGTGCTAACTTCGATTTTCCTCTATCCAAGATTCGAGAAAATAACTACCAGGCATTTAATAATGTCGATTATACTACGTCTCTTCCCTTCAAATTTGCAGCCTTGTACTAAATGAACAAAATCATGATGGTGATAAATATGATGATGAATATGATGAGGAATATGATGAATATGATGAAAATGCTGATATTTGCTCAATTTTTTTGTATGTATATATTTCCATATATACATATTTCAAATATTTGGCTGTATACCTCCAATTCACAATAAAAGTTTTGTAGAAATTTCACCTCTGAACTAGAGCACAAAGCTATTCATAAAAGTTAGCTTCCCTCTAACAATTGTAATTAAGTCAGTACAAAGGTCACCTCCAATAATTTACACCTTCCTCTTGTAGTTTCAATTAAATCCATCGATTGCAAACATGAACAGAAACTAAGGATTGTCCTAAAACCATTTGTACTTACACACCTTAATGACAACTTTGCATTACAATCTCTGCAACTTTATAACAGTTTTCAAAGATACTTATCACTCAACTGATACACATCCGTCCAAGCTCAACGCACTCTTCAAACAATTTTTCTTATCCAACAGTCGCGAATAACTCAGCTTGAGTTGAAGCTCTGAGTAGGCCGTCAATTTTTGATATAATAAACGTAACTAACGGCCCTATATCCGATAATGTTTGCACATTTTTAACAACTGTTATGTTACGATGTACACATACACATGCACGCACGCACGAACGCATGCGCACACACACACACACACACACACACACACACACACACACGAAATTTCTTGAATCAAAGATCAAGTAAACCACAACTTCGAAGAAGTCACTATACAATTGGTGAGCTATAACACAAATTATAGGAACATTCCGTAAATATGAAATTCCCTAAACCGAATTACTACTACTACTACTACTACTACTACTACTACTACTACTACTACTAGCCAGTGCTTCCGCTGTTAGAGCTACAAATAATTTGGCGTGGTTAATGGAGTTATCTTTTTGCATCTAGATTTGTCAACTGAAAGATAATGCAATGTATTCTTATTTCTTATTTCTTATTTCTATATTGCCCACAAGGGGCTAAACATAGAGGGGAAAAACAAAGACAGACAAAGGATTAAATCGATTACATCGACCCCAGTGCTTAACTGGTACTTAATTTATCGACCCAGAAAGGACGAAAGGCAAAGTCGACTTCGGCGGAATTTGAACTCAGAACGTAACGACAGACGAAATACGGCTACGCATTTCGCCCGGTGTGCTAACGTTTCTGCCAGCTCGCCGCCTGTATTCTTGCTCACAACTACATCTCCCCCGCCACCCACCTGCATATACTCACACGTTAACATTTTTTAGACTGTCCTAATTAATATATTCTTATATTTTTTGTGTAACCGCGTTGTTGTTACAGATTTCAAATCAGAGCCGTTGATAAACACGTTGGTTTGAGACCTTAATGACGGCATGAACGACAAGGAAGTGTTGCTAACTCGGCACGGAACAAATATCAACTAAAGATGCCGTTCGAAAAGAGCAAGTTTACAACCCTTGCCGATCTACAGGACATGTTACGTTAAATAGAAGAGCACGACGTTAACACCATCACCGGTATTTTCTGTAGTGGGTGTCATATTTTTGTGTACCACTACAAACAAACAATCCATTGTCTACCATTAACTTTATCTTTGTATGAACATTCATCCAACCCTTTAGATGTGTAAATACAGAAAATATTCGTAGATATTCACAAACGCACACCTACATGTATTGTTATGAATTGTTGTGACATTGTGTGTTTATAATATTGTGTGTGTGCATGTGTGAATGTGTGTGTGTATAGCCGTATTTCTTGTTTAAAATACACGTATACCGCCATATTTACTTCTGTTATAGTATAATTTTGCGGTAAGAGTGTATATTAACCGACTGTTTTGTCATATATCTGAACAGCTATAAATAGTCACTAATGTCTTCGTACCATATATTAGTGGCACAGTGAAAATTTGTAAGACATTCCCAAAATTCTTCATCTGAGATTCTTATGTGAATAGATGCACACACTTGGATGCATCGACAGTTCAACCAACACACCAACTCAATCACATATTTACAAACACTGCGAATTCTCTTAACTGAAAAAGGTATGACACTTTGTTAGCGACCGGCTTGGATTCTCTAAAGGACTTAAATAAAACTCAAATAAAAATACCAACACACACACACACACACACACACACACACACACACACACACACACACACACATACACACACACGTTTATGAAAGCCTCCTCGTACTCAAGCATTTCGTTTTATATGTCCCGATCGTCAGGCTAGCGTCGTTTAGCCGACCATTTTGTCTCTTTAAATTGCTTTTCATCGGAGTTTTACCACAAGGTCTCTGGAGAATAGGCCTCAACTACGCGAACCTGTTCAACGGTTGCGATGAGGCCTAAATATTGTTACATTTTAGCAGTACCATTCTTGAGCTATACGGTTGGTACATCAACGGCTATATCGGCACGACCTCACTCTCCTGTGAACAACTCAGCTTCTTCCTTCTTTTCATCGAATCATCCCTCTCCAGCCTTACATTCTCCTAATTTGTCTCTAAAACCTCTGTTAACTTCCTAGATATTTTCACTGCTATCAACTAGTCTTCCCTTATCACCTCCATCCACAAGCCCACAGACTCCCACTCCTATTTCAACTTCTTCTCCTCCAACCCTACCGACACTAAACTTCTCATCCTTTACTCCCAGTTTCCCCATCTCCATCAGTTCTGTAGTGACGACCATGACTTCAAGACACGGTTTCAAACTCATGGCCCACCACTTCATCTAACGGCGATACCGTCCAGCTTTATCGAAATCGCCCTCGCTCTTGCTCGGTCTGTAGACCGTGCATCCACTATCTCTCATCTTAACTGCCCACCCCTCCCGCCTCTCTTCCTTTTTACCAACCATCCATATACACTACCCCTCCACTTTATGCACTTTCCACCAATTCTTTCACCTTCTGTATCTTCCTCACCATATCCCATATCTACTTCAAACGTGCCTGCAACCTACGTGACCTACAGGTCCGTATTTTCTCCTCTCCTGGCACTCAACTTGGCTCTTTCCGGTGCACCCGCCTTTCTTTTTCAATACCACTGTCCTCACCGGTGCCCACAACCGTCCCTACCACATCACCAGCTCATTCACTTGTCCTTCTAATAGTTTGATTTACTGCATCCTTTGCCCTCTTTGCCTCTCCCTGTACATTGGACACACTGGTCAATTCTAGCTGAGCGTTTTGCCGAACACTTCCGGGACATTAGACTTGGTTATGAGACACTCGTCTCATGCCATTTCCGCTCGACTGGTCATTCCCTGCAACATCTATCTGTTTTCAACATGGCTTTGCACAGCAGCCACCTGGACACCCGTCCTTGTCTAGGGCCGAAATTAATTCTCTGTCTCCATTCTTCAGTCCCTAGTGGTCTAAATTCACCTCCTCGATACACATTTACCCATACCATATTCCTCTTACCTTCCTACTACTCCCTCGACTTCTACTCCTCACACACTCTGTAGCGTTTAACTTATTACCCAACACCACGCACTCCAGTTACGTTGAAACTGCATATACATACACCTATACACATAGCACACACTAGAACCCACACTTCCATTTCACACTTCCCAACACCTTCTATTTTGTCACCTCTGTTTCACCTAACACCTCTATGTGGTATGATACATCATTTTATAACACCCCCCCATATATATATATATATATATATATATATATATATATACATACGTTAGATAGCCTCTCACACACCTACACATATACGTATTTATTCCCACACATATATCCGCGCACACGCCCACGCACACATACACACTTACGCATATATATATATATATACACTTACGCATATATATATATATATACACTTACACACTTATATATATATATATATAAATGTATGTATGTGTGTGTGTGCAAACATACAAACATGTATATATATATATATTTTTACAAACATTCATATACAATTACAAACACACTCACACATACACACGTATACACACACACAAATATATATACATGAGTGGGTGCTGAAATATTCTTGGCTTTGAGTAAAAGAAAATACAAGAGGATCGGTTAATTATGATTTTACTCAACATATTCTCCTCTCAGATTCACACACTTATTCCAGCTGCACTTCAGTTTTTCTAAGCCCTGTACTCGGAAGGTTGGGCCTCCAACTAGGTCCTTTGAGATACCCTTAAAGTCAGGAACTTTTCAGCAACACCAGGTGTGTGTGTGTGTGTGTGTGTGTGTGTGTGTGTATATATATATTATATATATATATATATATATATATACCGAGAGACGGAGAGAGAGGGAGAGAGAAAGAGAGAGAGAGAGAGAGTACTTGGTTGCTCAATATACACAATGAACTTAATATACAAAAGAACTCTCCGCCAATCCATATTGGAATTGGGGAAGTATATATATTTAATTTTATCGAACTATCCAATATCGTTAACGTTTCTCTTTATACATAGAAAGGTAAACCTCGATTAGTCCTATTTGTTTGAAAAAGGCACATTTATTGGATTCTGTGATATTTTGGTGTGTTTAGTAGCTGACGAGTTAGAAAAATACTGAACTATATTTTTTTTGAAATAGTTAATGTGACGTAATAGAGGTAGAAACATACTTCGATGTATTGGCTTCTTTTCGTAATAGGAAAGTTGGTCTTCTGCGCTATCGTACTGTTGGCAGTCGGGTAATGGAGGTAGTCCTGAAACACAAAATACTAAGGTATCAATATCTGCGCTGATTTCTGACTCGCTATAGCACATATACAGTCTTACAGTCTTAACTCTTCCCAACAGCTCGATTTTTAAAAGTTTGAACGCAGAGAAAATAGTTGCAATGGGAAACATTAGAGTATTTTGTTATTCATTAATTACTGATTTAGCTACTTATTATACAAACAATCCTAAATTTCATGACTTGAAAAAATATTTTGGCAAACTAATGTGCAACCAGTTGTTTTTGGCAAATTCAGTTAAAAACATAGTTTCTATTCCCAGTTGGATTGATTTCACAAACATGAATATCATAAATTATTCGTAAACATGTAGTTCAGATCTAGCCTGTTTAAAAATATCTGGAATTATATTTTTCTCTCTCAGCCAAAAAATATACAGATTATAACACTCAACCACGGAATTATTAGATTACATAACACAGTTATAATCTGTAGTCTACACTAAACATCATCACACTGACCAAACAAGTATTTTAAGTTCAATCTAAGAGGCGTCTATTTAATACATTATCTTCAGTCATTACAACCACTAATAGAGCATTGCTTTAATTTCTTTTAATGTGGTTTTAAGAGGTCACCTTTAACGAATTCTTGTGGATAAAATACCTAAACCTTACCAAATCTATATATATTAAAGATCTTCACATGACCATACGCAAGCACGCATGCACACAAACGCACACACAAAGAACCATACACAAAAATACGTATACATACACACATAAATATGATATACACACAGACACTCTCACACATGTATGTATGCGTATATATATGTGAACCCCTGGGTTATGTTATATTTACCCGTCTTATATACACACACAGACACCCCCCACACATATATGTATATATATGTATATATATGTATATATATATATGTGTGTGTGTGTGTATATATATTATATATACACATACACATGTTCATATATATATATATATATATATGTGTGTGTGTGTATATATATGTATATATACACACGCACACATAGCCATATACAGTGTGCATCAAAGCGATTGGTAGCGTATTATTAGTAATATATCAGATCATGGGTACTCGCCCATCCGTGTTCCAGTCCTAATCGTTTGCGGTTAAAATACGTCTCTTCCTTATGAGAACCCTTTATATGCACGGACACATAAAGTTTTACTATAATTAATTATTCTCTACAATCGTTTATCTTCGTATATTTAGGTGCATTTAAGTACATGTGTTGCATCTATACTGCTAAATACTGCAAATTTGGCTTAGTTCTTGGTCTTCATGTCGGTCGAGTTGTCTTATTCCACCACACCCAACGTGGTCAGCCGCCCGCAATAGGTATACACTAATTCTTTCTCTCTCTTTCTCTGTTTGTCTGTCTCCTCCCTTCTCTCTCTCTCTCTCTCTCTCTCTCTCTTTACACACACACAACACACATACACACATACATATATATATATATATATATATATATATATATATATAATATTATATATATATATATATATATATATATATATATACTCATACACACATACACTTATGTATAAATGTGTGTGTGTGTGTGGTGTGTGTGTTGTGCGTGCGCGTACACGCATAACAAATCATATCTTCTTTTGCAATAATCGGTACTCGTACATGCGTATATGTTACTACCCGAAATATTTTAAATCTATTCTAAAATGTTTGTTGTCCCTACTTCTGTTTTAGCAACTAGGTTTCGTTATATATTTGTCTGATATCAAATTAGTCTTGCATAATGTTTTAAGGTTATCTCTACGATACGGATAATGTATTGGGCAAATTAGAACTATTATTCCTCAGTCTCCTAAAGCGAAACTAGTTGTTTTATCTGATTGATGTTCAGATCTATATATATGAATTCTATTTAAAATTTTTATTTCAAAATCCAGTATTAAATTGAGAACCGTCATTGAAGTTCTAGGCAGATAGAATATTATTCTTTCTTTATACATTTTTATTGTATTCGAAAAGAGAATTGTATGGGCTCTTTGCATGTCTTGTGGACGAAATGTGTATTATAAGTTAATGTGAAATATGTAAAAACTTTGGCGGTTGATGGAACATATTCGACGAGCGAGCGAGCGAGCGAGAGAGAGAGAGAGAGAGAGAGAGAGAGAGAGAGAGAGAGAGAGAGAGAGAGAGAGAGACTGAGAGAGAGAGAGAGAGAGAGAGAGAGAAAGGGATAGAGAAAGACTCATAAACTGGGGATTTTTCGAATGTAGAGATGTATATATATTACTTTGTGTTAGTGAGGAGAAGCTAAAGCGCTTACAATGGTTCTGATCGTGTGAATGAGAATAGAATCGTTGATTCTGATGAAGAGTATCTTATATTTGCAGTGAGAATATAGGATGGAGATAGATCATGAAATGAACGTATTCACGGAGAGAAAATTTATTCATTAAGCAGTTAATTTTCTTATGAAAGAAACAAGGAAGTGAATCAAGGAAGTGTGTAATTAATCCAAATTTTGGTGGTACTTGAGGTATGTAAAGAATTAGATGTTAATAGAAGAGGTATTTCTCGGGTCGAGAGAGGTATTCAAATTTCCGTGATACAGTTTTAATGCTGATAATATATAGCTCCCAGCAAAGCTCACAGGCTATGAGAGTTTGAAGTGAGTAAGATCTTTGAAGCTGGAATGTAGGTATGTGATACAGTTACTCTTGCTAAAAATAGGCAACGTTTAGTTTTACTTTCTTAAAAGTTATCACATTATTGTATCTCTACAGGATGATATATCTAAATGAGTGGAAGACGTGGATATCTTGAAATACTTGGTGGTATTATTAGTAGATCTGCAGAAAACAGGTCAACAGAGTATTGTCATTTGTATAACTGTGTATAGGTTTAGTAACGACCGAACAGAAGGAAACTGATAAAGTGAAGTAAGTGAATCAAAGATATGGATTTGTTTCTTGGGATCATTTGTAAAAGATTACTGACAAAGATTCGACGAACGTGTATATTTGAAATGAAGGTATAAATGAGGTATGTTGTTGTTATTGATTGGTCCTAGGTTAACTCAAATCGAACAGACATACTGAAAGATGTTCCATTCATAAGTATTCCGTATTTTTATTTATCAGATGTTCTTCCATTTTTAAGACAGTAGGGAGGGATTTGAGGAAGATTTTATTGCTATTTGAACTACATAGAGAATACGCCTTGACTGAGAATTCTGTATATACACAGAATATTTGACAGAGATATGGCCTCATCAGTTAAGTGAGATGGTTGATACATCCCAGGTAAAAAGATATCCTATATTCAATAACTTTTTTTAATGTAATCAATATAAAGACTGGGGAATGAGTAGGAATATGGCTTGATGTGAATTTAAAGATATAGTCTTCGTCAATTTATCTACTAATAAGAATAAAATGGGAACTAATATAAGAGTAGAGACGGTGCAAATTTGAAGTTTGGATTTAAAAATGAAGGAAACAAGTGTTAAGAGCACTGGGGTTTCAAGCAAGCTATATGAGATATGTGTGTTGTAATAAACTAGTTGATATAAGTTGTTGAGGATATCCTACGTTTTAGCTTTTGTACCAACCGAACCTATTATGAAGAGATTAGCACAAAGAGATTGAATAGCAAACACTGAGGTGTCTGAATCAGGTTATCTTATAAAAACTTAAAAGAGGATAAAGATACAAGAAATACGGTGATCAAATATAGGCGTGTTCTGAACATTTAGAGTGGGTAGTTGACTTCGAAAAAAAAAAAGGTAGTGATATTCAATTATAATCAGAAGCCTTTACTTTTAAGTTCATGTCACTAAACACACGTAAAAGGGGTGTTATACTAAACATGAATACACTCTCCAAGATTTGTACTGAGTTTAGCATACTGAGTTTATAGTAGAAATAGTAGGTGTATTATACTACTGAATAGGACTAGGAACCAGAACACAACAAAATATGTTTAAGGCTTTTTATAACTATCACTATTCCTACATTAGAATGTTACATAGTAACCTAGATCACTGGCAAATTATATCGGATTATTTCCTTTTAAGTGTTGCAATTAGGGGATTAAATCATTATTTTAAACTTGGTTAATCTTTAAAGGTTCTTTTTTAACTATAAAGTAAGTAACCGTGAATAATGAATTTATTAACTAGACTAATATTAGCTCAAACGTAGAAAGTTCTATAAATAATATTAAATACGTATAAAAAAACTTGCATTGTAGAAGGAGGTGTGTATAATCTCTGTTGACTAAATTATATTATTGAGTGGATGAATGATATTTTGTTTAAAAGGTCATATCTTACTGTGATCCTAACCAAGATTATAATTGTTTTAATTTGGACAATGAATACACTACTCACGTGTCATATTTGATTCACTACCATTCACTGGGCCTCCACCGTCTACAATATCAAACAAGTTGAAATTACGTATCAATATAAACGCGTATTCAGATATACACACACATGCACACATACTACTTATATATCTTACGAATACAACTACTCGCATACATTCACACACACATATGTAAGGTGATAGAATAAATTTAAGTATAATTAAGGTATCAAATAAGTTTAAATGAAATTTTACATAATGTACTACTTGATTTAAACTAATGAAATGTAGTCTACTACAACTGAAAATTATAACAGAAAATCGATTCCTGCACTGAAACTGTTTCTTGATAAGCTCGGAGTCTGTGACTTTTTTGAAAGATTTATATAAAACCGAGATACCACCACAATTAGTTGGTTTATATGTTACCTCTGCAGCTATACCGGTAGGATAGGAACACGTTGTCACTGAAAAGAGTAGTTCTATTCTCCTTATTCTCTGAGAAATTTCACCTCGCATACATTCTTAAATAGGTATAAACACTTAGAATGGCTAAGTTTGAAGTTTTTACTGAAGGATATAACTCAAAGTTTGCAATAATATTTCGACTCAGCCCAACAAAATTTATTGGTACAAATAGATTAATATTGAACCCATGTATTATAAAATTGATATACACCATACAAGGATTGGTAAAATTAATATAAAACTTAATATCAAATTTTATAGGGATTAGCAAATCAAAACCGGAAATCTGCAATAATTATCATCTTAATATGCAATAATACTTTACTGGCTATTATTTATCTATTACAATATAAGACAGAAAGTAAACGGTAGAAAAACCAAGTTTTTAGATGAGAGAACTTATCTAAAAGTTATATAAAAGAAATATAATTGAGGAAAAAAAATAACATCATTCTTTGATGTAATTTCTTTTATTTTCTCATACTTTCCTTCATATTTTAAGAGAAAACACGGTTATTAAAAGTTGTTATTAAATTAAATGTTAAGCTTTAAAGTATTAAAAATGCGTTGTGGTATTGTAACAACGAAAACAGTAATATCAGCCGCAATAAAAAAAGAATCATTTTAGATACCCTAATTAAGATACAAAACACTGAATGAAGACAAAACAAAAAATAAACAATTTTACTATATCTTGCAGGGTTGAGTAGCATCGGTTAATATTTATTTTAAAATATTACTTTAGAGAGCTTATATTTAAGCATACACCCACAAAACTCAATTTGTTTGTGTGTATATATATATATATGTTTTGTTGCTCATTTGTATATATATATATATATATATATATATACACACATGTAATTTAGAGCGTCATGTACAGTTTGAAGGGTTCAACACCCATAAGTGAAGTTTATTAACTACACACATGCGCGCGCGCATACCTATAAGTGTGTATAGTATGTATATATAAGGCATATTATATATGTATATACAGATATATATCAATGTTACATATATAATATATATATATATATATATATATATATATATATATATATATATATATATATATATATATTATATATATGTATGTATTCTATAGCGTTATCTAGTTTCGTGTGTTCAACATCCATAACAAGCTTATTAACAATATATATATGGTATGTATGTAACTATATATATATGTATGTATATATATATTTATATACACGTATATATATATAAATATACGTGTATGTGTGTGCGTGTCTGTTATATATATGTATAACAATGTATTACATATATAATATATTTTTAATATATGTGATATATATATGTATATATAATATAATATATCAAATAATATATATATATATATAATATATATATATATATATATTATATATATATATATATATATATTATATATATATATATATATATATATATATGCCTTTTGTACAGTTTGAAGAGTTTAACATCAATAACAGAAATTTATTAACTTTATACATATATATAATACATATATACATACTCTCTCACACACAGACATACACACACACACAACACACACACACACACACACGTATGTATGCATATATATATATATATATATAAAGGAAGTCTTGTCGTCTAATCTAAGCTTCAATGCAGAGCAGTTTTGTATAGATATTGTTTAACCCCAGGTTAGCCTTATTCGGGTAGAATTTTAAGCGAAGTTATTTCAATCGACGTAATCTTGCTTTTACTTTTACGTATCTAGAACTTCTTTTTAAAGTCGGCATGTTGCCACTTGGCGAAAGGTTTGTGGAAGTAGATGCTTTAGTGACATAAAAATGAAGACAACATTTGAATAACAGTTCTTAGATAATTCGGTAAGATCGGGGTTCATTAACCATTGTGAGTGACCCTCAACATGCTCGTTCAGTCTGTTTGAAATAACAACTGGATATTTTGGAAACCCAGCGCTATCGCCTTAAATAGGAATGCAGATAATCTGTTTAAACAAGGCCGACAAAGAGTAATTAATTAAAAACTAAAATTCTTTGGCATACCAATACAAATTCCTAATATAGATCCCTTTATGCCTACAATACAGAAAATACACTTTTAATTGTCAATATATTTAAATGCACCTTAAAATGAAGTTTTCTTTGTTTTTAAAAATCTGTTATAAGTATATAGATCGTAAAATTGCAGTTAAAAACAATCTTCCCAAGGAACATATATTTTTTTTTCAACAATACACTCACAAACTGGCTTATTTGACAAAAAGGATTATCAGTAGCCGTACATAATACTTAATATGGCGTCAATAAACACACTTAGCCAGCTTATAGACGACATATGAGATACTCGCTTTTGATTTCTTTTTATATGTTAGTTTCAGTTTCAGTCAACTAGTGAATCTTACTTTATCCAGACTCATACATACATGGTACTTTGAGTAGCAACTCGCGTGGACTCAACTTCACAGACACAGACACAGACACAGACACAGACACACACACACACACACACACACACACACACACACACACCACACACACACACAAATATCTTCCAAAAAGATTAGTGATGTAAGCACTTTCTCTGAGAATATTCGATATAACTTTCTAAAGGCATTAGATTTTAGATGAATTTCTTTTCCAAAGCGTTACAGCTGGACTCTTTCCATCAATTCTCTAGCCTTTCAACATAGATACACTAGTGTGAGTGTAGCTATTTTGCTGGTGTTGTTTAGCTTTAGGTCGTTTCTGATTGAGCTACTCCATAACGTTAAGTATTTCATCAACGATCACTTCGTCTCTCTTTCTCGACATCATGTACCGAATATACCATCTTTTTTTTCATACGATAAGATATGAATTAAGTGAAATTTAGTTACCATGTCTAGCAAGCTAAGTGA
>NC_042998.1:184499328-184509328 GCF_006345805.1 Octopus sinensis
TCAAATCCTGAATCGATCTTGTTACTCAAACTGCCTGAATCAATTAACAGTGATATGCTGAAAAACTTTTTGGTCCACCCTGAATTATAAAAATAGAAGCTAAAAACATATTTCACACTTACTTTTCGACATGGTTTGGGATTTACTTCGAAGGATGCTTTGAATTTTCTTCTTTGACTTGTAGTTAAAATAGTTCGCGGCCGCTTAGGACCTTTCGCTGTTTCACCTTCAACGTCATCAAAACTTTCCCCATCGTCACCTGTTAATTTGAAACAAAGAAAGTGATTAGAAAGAAACGAGAATGCATACACTTTTTAAAAAAAAATGTTTACGTTTATATTTCGTCCACATCTATTTCTATTTGGTTGGGGATAATGAGCAATAATGTGGATATCCGTGTGGCGAAGTGAGTTGTGATTTCATGGAGAAAAAAGAAAAAAATTATCAATGAAGATTAAAAGTAGCGTAAAACTGGATGAAAAGGATTAGTTTACTTGTCAGGTAAAGCATAAAGAAAGAAAAAAAGTTTAAAACGGAAGAAGGATGGTCCCAAGTGTCATCCAAAGCTTTTATGTTTGTCATGAAACAGTTCTTTGTATCGATACTAATAACTGATGAGAGAAAGAGATGGATGAGTAGGATCGTAGAAACGTCGGAAAAAATGCCTTGTGATATTCCGTTTCTTTATTACCCACAAGGGGCTACACACAGAGGAGACAAACAAGGACAGACAAACGGATTAAGTCGATTACATCGACCCCAGTGCGTAACTGGTACTTAATTTATCGATCCCGAAAAGATGAAAGGCAAAGTCGACCTCGGCGGAATTTGAACTCAGAACGTAACGGCAGACGAAATACAGCTACGCATTTCGCCCGGCGTGCTAACGGTTCTGCCAGCTCGCCGCCTTGTGATATTCAGTTATGACTCTTTACGTTCTGGGTTCAAATCCTGCTTTAGTCAACTTAGTCCTTCATCATTATAAGCTCAGTAAAATAAACTGTCTCTCAAGTAATGAAGTCGAGTTAATCGACTATATACTACCCTAGAATTGGGGTATCTAATATTTGGTAAGAAAGAATTTCCATGTTTACTGGAAGAATTGAATGCATATAACATTATATTAGTCTGGAGACAGGTTAGTTAATGGTGCGTCAATTGTATCTCGAAAATGAATTCATTGATGCAACTAAAGCGTCTTTGTGTTGCTTTATTCCATTCTTTTTTATTTTATTTATAATGCTTAGAGCTGAGAGCCGGAAGAAATCCGGTAACGTGTTTCATCCGACGCTCTTATGACTCCGTCCATTCGCTGCCTCCATATCCAATAGTCTCGCAAAATACTTGTGAAAAGATAAATTCAATAAATTCGATAAAGATACTAAGGAATTGAACAAAATACTTTAAATAATCGGGTTTCAAATATTGCAAGGATTATTTTTGAATATAAAATTCAAGTTTACATCCTGGTTGTTATCACCAAAAATTATGAAACGAATAATAAGTCACGTACATACCGTTTCTTTACAGAAAAAAGAGGACTTCAGCGTTGTTAAAAAATACTGAAATCATTCCGGTGACATATTGAGTGAACCAGTTCGTGATTAGCCTCAGAACAATACTAATTCAGCAGATTTATGATTATTGACTTCATAGAGCTGTGATCTTTTTTTTCCGAGTTTAGAATATCAAGAACTACATCATCTATTCCCCTTCGTTTTTAAGACGGTATTTTCAGCAAATCAAACAATTCACATTGAACAGGTGTAAAGTTACTTTTTAGTACTAACAATGAATTGTAAACACTTAAGAACCTGTGTGCTGAGAAAAATATGAATCTTTAATTATAATTCATAAGTATGCAAATTATATTAAATTACTGTTTTGATATTAAGGCGTAAAACTTATTTTTCCTATGGATTTTAGAAATTTTTCTAATGGATGGTTTCAATTTAGAATGCAAGAGAAATTTCACATGAATAGTGGAGTAAATTAGTACTTCAGAGAATATTCAAACATGTAAACTGTGAAGTTCTCATGTTCAAATATTTAAGATAAACATACATACAAAGTATAAAGCACATTGTTTTCTTAGAGATTGCCCAAATGAATTCTGTTTTATAAGCTTGTAATATTTTCCATCCACTTCTCCAGGTAGACATAATACGTAAAGATGTTTCCATTAGAGTTGCTTACGCCAATAAACACAAGGTAATATATGTAAAAGGCATATATGAGGAATACCAAGAATTAAATGGATTGTAAAGGCCCCAGATTAAAAAAAATCATTGCCATGTCGTACAGAGGTGATATAAATACATAGATGTATAAGTTTGTAAGAGTACCTCTCTTCAAAAAATTCCCCTGAAACTACATGTTCATCTTATAGTGCATCTAGGACAAGTTTGCTAGACGGAAGTTGTCCTTCATAAAGCTGTATAGTTATTGGAAGTGTTGACTCAGCACTATAAGCTGAAAAACTACTTGTTCATTATATAGTACTCCTGTTGTTTGTTTAGAACAACGTGCTTTAATGATCTGTTATACTTATTTACAACCAGATGGCCTGGTTGTTTTGTGTTTTGTCCACAGGTACAGCGGACCGCAAGTGATGGAATACGAACACAGAAACTGTCAAACACTATAATGGCCCAACTAATATAATTCAAACAGAAAATTATTGTTCTAATATTCTAGCTACGATTTAATTATAGATATTCTATTCTTGTCTTAATTAATCTACAAATATGTTGTAAATATGTGATATTTGAAGATTAATTGGTGATTTCATAAGAAAGTATAATATAGACCAAGCGCCGTATTAAATTAAACTGATTTCCTTTCTTTCCTTCTTTCTTTTGCACTTTCGTTCTATCGTTTTTATTTCGGTTTCAATAAATTAGCAAATGAAAAATGAAAAATTAGAATTGGAATAGTCTTTGAAAACTTTTCTCCAAATGAAAAACAATAATGTAACTTTAATCTAAAATGTAATTTAAGAAATTATAGAAGACAATTCCGATGAAAAATAGAAATAATCAAACAGAAGTAAATAATAATATATAGAAGTAATAACAATTAAACGTTAAGAAATGAGATAATGAAAAGAAAAAACAAAACTACAAAACAAAAACAATTATAATGATAACAATAAACAAAACAAATGTATTTCCAATTTAAATATTTAATATTTTCATATTTAGTTCTGAAGAAAAGTAGAGCTAGAAATAAAGAAAGTGTTTGTGTGAGAGAAGGAATACTTTAACTTGTTGAAGATAGATTGATAGATGTATGAATGAATATAGATAGATAATTAAAAATAGAGAGTCAGCGTATAAGTGAGAACGAGAAAGATAAAATGAGAGATAGCATAAGAGGAGAGAATGAGAGAGGGAGAGAGGGAAAGAGAGAGGGGGGAGAAAGAGAGAGAAGGAGAGAAATGAAGGCGGTGTATGGGGGCATAGCAAATTTAGGTAAAGTGGCTTGCTTGGCTTGTAAAAGTAAACACAGCACCTAAAGTCAAACAAAACAGAAGGCAAAATGAAAGAAACCAAATAATAAAAAGAAATGCATATACAAGCGCACTGTGGCACACATATACGCATATACACTGAAACACAAGTGTGCAAAACACACACACACACAAACATACACACACACACACACACACACACATACACACGCATTCCCACGGACACAGTCAAATATAACAAATGAACAAGCAACAATATTCATTGTTATTAAGCGACTAAATTATATCCAGAAACATAATTCTAACAAAAATAATGAAATTCTTTTTCTTATATCAGTATTTATTTGATTTCTTAGATATTTCCGTTATTATCTTCTTGATTTTATTAAATGTAAAAGATATTCTGCTTTCCCTGACTCAAGCCTTTATAGATATAAAATATTCATAAAAATACAAATCAAATTAAATAAGGTTGATTTTTACTTTGCTTGTTTCAAATTATTATTATTATTATTATTATTATTATTATTATTATTATTATTATTATTATTGTTTTTATTATTATTGTTGTTGTTGTTGTTGTTATTATTATTATTATTATTATTATTATTATTATATTATTATTATTATTATTATTTCGTCGAAGGAGCGCGTGCAACAGCTCCGTATTGAAATTCGATTTATGACGTTTAATTTGCTGGAAAAGAAGGAATGTTCTTTTGTCTTATTTTGTCTACGAAAGACTTTAGAATGTTTGAGTGTCATCCTTATTACCCTGAGTTGGAATAATAAAGTGCATTCTTGGACATTATATATTTGAATAAGCATTCTTTTAAAAGTGATTCAAAATATGCATCTCGGTGGAGTGTGGAGGAAGGGTACAAGTTACAAACATGGCAGCAACAAATCACCACTTTTGAAACAAAGAAAAGAAAAAACGTATTTAAATGATCAGAAAAAGAAATCAACGTTCGAAAGACATGTTTATAAACACAAACATTCAAAATTTAACATGAACAAGTAGCGAAAAAGCAACCACAGTAGCAAATCATTGTTTACAAGCGTCGCCAAAATTTGGAAAGGACAGCCTCAGGAAGAGAATACGAGCCCGACAGATTCACCAAGAAAAGACCAAAAAGTAAAATGTCACACTTCTGCTTCTCGAAAAAGAAGTGTTCTCTCGAAGAAACAGTTAAAGTCCTGGTTGATACGTGGTCCGATGTATACTCCATCAACCGGAGCAGGATGCATGGAAGTGTATGCGTAGTGTTTAAGAATGCAGCCAAGGCAAAGAAACAAGCAGCGCTGGTGCGCTGTTGAGCCCAGAGGTTGACGCCACAATATATGGAAAGACGAAACACAAGCTTCACGGTCAGATACATTTGTGTTGATGTTAAGATATTTGTATTCAACTTTTATTTACTAAATTCTCTAAATAAATACAATATAAATCAATCCGAAGGAATTATCAATTCAAAACACCAAGTAATGATATTTTTTTGTATTATTATAAAATTGTTATAGAAGATCTTTAAAAAAAAATCTAACATCATTACAAATAATATATATAGAAATAATTCTAAATATATAATAAAGCACAAACCTTATAAATAGCTATAAAAAACTATAGACTGCAACACTATACACAATATATTCACTTCGTACTGTATATAATCAATTGAAACGTAATTTCAAAGCCACGACAACCTCTCTTTATCACCTGATATTTAAAAATCCCTTCATATATTTAATCACAATAAAAAAAAAACTATTTATTTTTGACCCCATTTCCTTGTTAGTATTGCTACCAGCATCAACGATGTGACGAGTCTGACTCCTATGCTAGCTTTCAGTGACTCTAAGGGTAGCAGTTTCGCCAACGCAGCTAGTGAAACTTAATGTATCATTTGCAAATCTCAGCATGCTGTTCTGGCCTATGTATGCGTCTCAGAACAAGGAAGCCTTCAGGCAACAATCTAAAGCATGCACCGTGGCATCGGACATATTCACGTTACCTGTTGAGGATGTGGAGCGAAAGCAAAGGCAATGTATAATCTACAGGCGCAGAAATAGTAAAATTAGATACGTGGACACCTCAATACCTATACAAGTCGAGGAGTGCCCAAAATAAGTATGGCGTACCGTATGGTACAGACAAAAAGTTCGGGCATTTCTGATCTTGGGCACCAAAGAGGAGGAAGCTCGATGGTCACCAATGATAATGTGCGTCTCTGGTGAATACATCCAACAGACATCCTATAAGAAATGACGCTTTTTTTGCATGGGGTGATCCTAGAAGAAAAAAAGACTGTCGGAGATAAATTGATCACCTACCATGACTGTTATAGGTCTTGGAGTTGCAAATGCTGTCCACCCCTATAAGTAAGTATATTTACGGGACCAGTGGACAAGTATACGGAAGAAAGTAATGGATGTCAGTGTCTACCACAATGATCTGTCGCAGCTTAGGAAAAAAGCCGATAATAGCAGTTCGATACAATTGGCTTTAAGTGGTTGTGTGAGGGCAAAACCACATGTCTTGAATGGTATACTCAATAAGTTTTACGTATACATGCGACTCTTGTTTACCTACGTCTTGGTAGATGTTTATAGTAACTGGTAGCAGAAGGGAGGCACCCTCAGTTCCATGAGTCAGTGAGTAATAGCGCTGCTAGGGAGGGACGCAAAAAAGGAGGCATTACCGACAACTTCTAGTCTACGTCTCTGCTGAATACAGAAGTATAAAATTGTTGCCAAGTTTCTAGGAAATAGTTTGACGTGACCTTCGGTCGAGTAATTGGGAGAGTGCCAAGCTGCGCGTTCCCCATACATTACACCGTACAGATGGAGATAACAGCTATGTATTAAATGGGGGGCATGATCAATTTGGATCAAACGGAAGCTTTTAAAAGGTCCGAACATCGTTATTTGTCGGACTCCCTCAGAACAGCCAATTTCAAACCCGTTTTCAGAGACAGGCTCGTTCAATATATAGCGAATTCTGTTTGTTGGTCAAATTAAATAGATAACTGTAGGAATCATTTCAGTCACATGTTTGGCATGTGAAACGAATCCTCTATTATTCCTTTGATATGCACTGGCTGTAGATACTCTGCTGTAGAAACTCAAAGTGTTGAGGAGGGGTATGCTGTTTGAGCTGATATGTGAAAGATCCTTGTCAGCATAAGCAGAATGACGCCTCGCAATGGTTTTAGTATGCACGCAGAGCGACGAATCTGTTGTGCATAAGTTCATACAGTTTTTGAGCATTTCTGATTTGTGAAGTTTTGACGAACACCTATTGCCGTGTGTAAAGCAAATCCGTTTATTGGCAAGTCTCGACCGCGAAGAGCGACCAATCACCTTCTGTTATTCGGGAAGAGCAGAGAATTTCCCTTTGTCTGTTTATGGCAAAACGGTTGTGTTGAACGAGCTGAAAAAACTGAGGACAGATGCTTTCCTATTTGTCCAAGCCCTCCTCGAACCCTTTAAGTTCAACTTATTTGAGATGATAGTATAAAGGAAGGTTTGGCCCTACCGGAAAATTTGCTGAAGCGTAGATAAGAGTAGTGGGCATGACCTGAGTGAATGAGCCTACATTTAGCATGCACCTGTGGGTCGCAGAATACTTCATTTGTTGGTTTAAAGACATCAGCAATTAGTTCTTTTAGCAGCTGAGAATGTTGTTAGGTGCTCAAAGCTCTCTGCAAATCGGGTAATTTCACAGTCGAACATCCACATTAGCTTTTTAAGAAAATTAAAAGAAAGTGGCGGACAATTTTCACGATGTACTCGGCCGATAGCCGACAACATCTAAACCACTCACATATCTATAACAAGAGATGAAAAATATATGTTATTACAAACATTGATATATATATATATATCAACGTTTGTAATAATAATAATATAATAATAATAATAATAATAATAATAATAATAATAATAATATATATATATATAAGAGAAAAAAGTAGGTTAATTTGGCATTTTGAAGACCTTTTATAAAAAAAGAAAACAACTGTAAAATCATTGACGGAGTTTAACTTACTTTTCGGACTTAGTGGCATAACTCCATATTCCTTTTCAAAGTCCATACGGCAGAATAACTGACCGTCTCGAATTACAAACTGATCTCCTTTCTGTAGTTGGTGACCGCACGCTACGCATGCAAAACACCGTAGATGGTAAACGTTGCCTATGGCTCTCATCACTAATTCGTTGGCTGGAATTGGTTGCATACAACTGCTGCACTTCGTCCCGAAAATCCTAAGGAGAAGAAACAAGAACAAAATAAACAATGTAGCTTATTTAAGATGACTAACAACATGATCATTATTATTACACAAAAGAACTAATTATTATTAGAATTATTAATTAACACAGTAAGCTCTCAGCAAGACAAGGCAGTGTCAAAGATATGTTGAAGCCAGTTTATTTCTTTTACGTCCCTATTATCTCCTCACATCGCCGGAAATATATGTACGTCACACGTACCACTTCACATTCAATTATATACATGGCTAAAAAACAAAACTAAACATCAACAAAAACCAAGACCATTACAACTGTTAATTGATGAGCTATCCTTATCTTCGCTTGCTAATCTGCAATTTGGTTTCCATTTTATCACTCTAAGACAAAAGAATTTCCATAGTTGCTACTTATCAAGGGTGGTAGACATATAATGTCAGGTTTCAACCTTCACCTTCTGTTGGTTGAATGAACTGAGGATGCCAATGGAATAAAGCGCAACACATTTTCGGTTGCAGGAAAAGTCGGTGTTCACACACACACACACACACACCACACACACACACACACACACACACACACACACACACACACACACACACACATACACATACACACACACAAACACGCACACACAAACATACACACACACAAAAAAAACACATACACACAAAAAACACATACACACAAAAAAACCACATACACACACACAAACACATTTGAATTTATTTGAAGACAGACATTCTTTCATAGTTTTGGAAATTTTTAAAATTTGAATTTCTTATAATAATCACGAAAAAAAAAAGCAGATATATGATGTGATGCATTCTTACCACGACCACCTCACCAATTTTTGAAACATAATATATATGATTAGATTAGCGACTCTGTTTAAAGGTGGCGAGCTGGCAGAATCATTAGCAATACGAATAAATTGCGTCGCGGTATTTCGCTCTTTACGTTCTGAGTTCAATACGCAAGACTTTTCACCAGTTTAAAATGCAACATTGTTTTTGTTATCGAGATGCCAACGACGAAACTTTGTATCTTTGTTAAAAACTAGTAGCTTCCGCAGAAGATGAATTTAAATAATTAGAAGCAAAAGAGAATATACGCACACACACACATAAGTACTAAGGAAGATAAACACAGGCTTGAAACCTCTATTTACTCGGAGAACA
The DNA here is from genome assembly GCF_006345805.1 of Octopus sinensis. Classification (NCBI taxonomy): domain Eukaryota; kingdom Metazoa; phylum Mollusca; class Cephalopoda; order Octopoda; family Octopodidae; genus Octopus; species Octopus sinensis. The sequence goes on from NC_042998.1 coordinate 184,508,236, forward strand.
GAAACAAATACATATACTCTTTTACTCTTGTACTTGTTTCAGTCATGTGACTGTGGCCATGCTGGAGCACCGCCTTTAGTCGAGCAAATGGATCCCATGACTTATTCTTTTTAAGCCTAGTACTTATTCTATCGGTCTCTTGTCGAACCGCTAAGTTACGGGGACGTAAACACACCAGCATCGGTTTTCAAGCGATATGGGGGGGGGCAAACACAGACACACAAACACACACACACACACATATATATATATATTTACATATATACGACGGGCTTCTTTCAATTTCCGTCTACCAAATCCACTCACAAGGCTTTGGTCGGCCCGAGGCTATAGTAGAAGACACTTGCCCAAGGTGCCACGCAGTGGGACTGAACCCGGAACCATGTGGTTGGTAAGCAAGCTACTTACTACACAGCCACGGAAAAAAAATTATGTAATGTCATATCTCGGTAGCTGTTTCAAGTGGATAAACTTACGTAATAACTATATTTCTAGGTGATATCTGCATGATGCCATAGGTGTGCTACCTGCAACACATTCAGATGAAATTGTTAAAGTAAGCTAGGGTTCCCTTTTCAAGCGCAGAGGGAATCACTGCAACATGTAATAGCTTTTGTGAGGGTCCGAGAAGCGACAAAACGAAGGGTTGTCCTTGGGCGTCACATATTCTAGCTATGCACTGCTCTTGCTTCATATAAATAGTTCAAATAATAAATGTGGCACGCTTTCGATTCTTTGTAATACTGGCGTATGAACATCGAAGTCATGTTATTGCTCATTTTTAAAAAGAAGGTAAGAGAATCGTAGCCTCTTATTATTTCCTATCTGTTTATAAACTTAGGTTTCAGGCCTCTTTAAGAATCCATAAACTCAAGTAAGAAATGATGTTCCTAAAATTTATCTCGACGATTCGTCGCAGTATGAGGATTTCCAAGTGCTAGTAACTAATGGTCTTCCGCTAACCTGTTGACCTTTACAACAGACATCTCACCTTTGGCGTTCTAACGGATTGTACAGAAGGGATAAGTTATGTGGTTCACAGTTTGATTAGACGAATAACACACACACACACGCTCGCATACGCACACACACA
>NC_042998.1:184514328-184531828 GCF_006345805.1 Octopus sinensis
TGGAATTTGAACTCAGAACGTAGCGGCAGACGAAATACACATTTCTTTACTACCCACAAGGGGCTAAACAAAGAGAGGACAAACAAGGACAGACAAACGGATTAAGTCGATTATATCGACACCAGTGAGTAACTGGTACTTATTTAATCGGCCCCGAAAGGATGAAAGTCAAAGTTGACCCCGGCGGAATTTGAACTCAGAACGTAGCGGCAGACGAAATACCGCTAAGCATTTCGCCAGGCGTGCTAACGATTCTGCCAGCTCGCCGCCTTATGTAGGAGAATATTATATACCAACAACATGTAAAAGTGTGTGTGTGTGTGTTGTGTATGGTTATATTGACCAGTGTGAAAACGATGTTGATTCAAAACGTGTTACTTAACCGTTCAGTAGAGATTGATAAAGTACCAGAGTGAAATAAGTTCTGGTGACAATTATTTCTTTTGATATGGATGTGGGCGGAAATTTGTGCGCAAATTTAGTCTTTCTTTGCAAAGCACGTGAGTAACCATTATTCAGATTTCTTCAATTAAAAAAACAAATCCAATTTCAACCTGAAAACCTTGCGTGCTCACCATTTTCCCCGCTGTGCACTAGTTGTAAAACGTGCGCGCAGGGGTTGATATAATGAGCTAGATATCCTTGAAGACGATGTTACAGAATAACTGCTGTGTAACCAATAAAACTATGACGTATGCACAGCAGTAACAATTCCTCTTACTGATTCCTCTTACAGATTGTACACACACCAGATACATCCTGAACCGCAGGGCTGTTTCATTGAACGATGCTCTCCAACAGTTGATTTAACGTACACCTTCTGCTTCTTCTATTGATATTACAACTTTCTCTCTTCCTATACCTCCCTCCCGCTATCGAAACTCATGCGAAATTTCATTTTAATCCTTTATTCATATAAGAAGCTGGAAAACTGTCAGGCTGAATAATTTATGCAGTCAGTTCTCTCTTGCAAGTTAGTCAAATGCTAACTTATATTAGTTCGAAATGAATTCATTTAATTATCCCTACAAAACTTTTGTGGGCACTGTACCAAGAACAAGCCTGCAAGTTGTCTACAGATTTCAGAACTCAGTTTGGTTGTAACTATTTCACTAGAAAATGCACCTGAAAAAGACAAATATCTTATTTCTGTCTCATTCATGGATTTGCGCCTTCGTAAGAAACTGATATTGGTGAAAGAAGCAATTTGAATATCTTATCAAGAAATGACAGAGTGGCTAATTGTAAAACAAAATCAAAGTTTTCATTTAGAATTTAGTTTGGATTTTCAGCAGTAAATTTCCTTTCTACTGGAGTAAGTTCCTGCAGAGAACATCTACAACGTTAGTAAAAACAAGAATATTTAATCCTTCAAAGCACTGAAATTCTGTTTCCCGGATGCTGTTCTTGAAATGGGAAAGATTTTATCCCGGAAAGACATTTCGAGTGACAGTTAATTATCAAGACGTTTGACAGAATGACTGAAATCGTAGGGTATTTCGTGGTTATGGAAAGTCAAAGGAATTAAGAATTTGATAGAATTAAATCCGACTGCTGTGAAGAGTTAAACAATGTTGCGTATGTGCTTCGCGGTGAGAATGAACGGGACGAGTTGAAGAGGAACAACGGAAATTAAAATCTTGTTAAGTGAGGCGGCAAAATATAAGTAGGGTAATCAAGAGGTATACTGAGGGCAAAAATAAAAGATAACTTATGAAAGACAGTCGATTAAAAGGATTTCTATATCAATTGTGCTATAGAATTTCAGTAATTGTTAAATTTATTGGTCGAGCACAAACGATTTTGAAAAATATAAGTATTTCCCAGGATGTAATTTAAAATTTTAAAAATTATATAATTATTTTATTATTATTATTATTATTGCAAATGGTTAGATAAGAATGTTGATACTTAATTCTAAGGGGAAATTTCGCATTTTTATTATATTTAGAATGATAAAGAAGCAGTGTTCCCAATCGAGGTCCATTGAACACTTGTGTTCTGCAAGAAATAGTGACACCCCACCACACACATGCATATGTATATATACATACATACATACATACATATATATATATAATATATAATATATAATATATATATATATATATATATATATTATATATATATATATATATATATATGTATGTGTGTGCATATATATATATTTATACACACACTCACACGCACACACACATATACGTATATTAATATGCTAATTATATGCAATGCTGTTTTTAGTAATTTTCGTTTTCAGTTCTATGGTCGTAACTTTATACAAAATTCTGACATCTGTATCTAGTAAGGAGACATTAAGGGGAAAATGACTTCATAATAGGAAATGGTAAGATAATTTAGTCTAAACAAGTTACCTTATAATTTCTTATGTCATCATCTTTTATGGTGTTTGATGAAATTAACTCTGCTAAACCTTTCACAGTTTTATGATTTGTTTAATTACTAAGGGAATTTAAATTTACAGAAAGAAAATGATTAAGATATAAAATAACCTTTATGCTTGGTATTCCCTTAGATATGCAATGCATTTTAGGAGCATTGACAGAATAAAAAGGTCGAGGGTACTCTGATTTTAGCATAGAAATAAGATACTTAATTTCAACTGCGAATCGAAACTGCTTTCAGAATGGATACGAGCATAGATGTCTAGATTTATTGAGCAGCTCATATCTCAGAGGAATAAACAAGTACGGAGGACAACTATATAAATATATCAAATTTATTTATAAGGAATTGAGAGAATATGAAAAAAATAAATAAAATAAAATTGAAGTTGTCTGAGTAGAATGTAACATCCAAAGGTAATCCAACAGATTAAATGCCAGAAGGAACGAAAGTAAGTAAATGCCAGAAAGACTAACCAAGATTAAATGCCTTGAAGGAATGAAAGAGGAAACCGAATTCACTTTCACAATCTAAGACCGAAAGCATTTTGTTGGTTATGCTGGTGGCAAATATATCTGGGAAATTTTAGTTAATTTAATTCTGACAACTATATTGATTTCAAATTTTAGCATAATGCCAATGCGAACTCCGGCAGAATTTGAACCAGGGACGTAAACAATTAAACAGTTCTATATGTGAAAGAAGCAAGGGCGTACATCAGCGCAAACGAATACAGACATACAGGGTAGAGTAAAATTTCCCCATCCCACCCTCTATAACACTATACATACATGTATATATCTATCTTTCCTCTCTTTCTCTCTCTTTCTTTCTCTCTCTCTCTCTCTCTCTCTCTATATATATATATATATATATATACACATATATATATATATCCTGGTCAAACTATGCAAGATAGCTTCGAACCACGTGATTCCGAGTTAAACTACAACTATGCGGTGCCTTAAGCAAGTATCTTCTAATATAGTCGCAGGCCAACCGGTGTGTCGTGAGCTAATCTGTTAGAAGGTCAAGAGGCAAGAGTCCGTCGTCTAGCTCTCTTTTTACATACATACAAACACACACACAAAGATTTATTTTATATACATATACATACACACACACACACAAACACACACACACATACATATATCCTTAGGCGTGGCTGTGTGGTAAGAAGCTTACTTACCAACCACATGGTTTTGGATTCAGTCCCACTGCGTGGCACCTTGGGCAAGTGTCTTCTATTATAACCTCGGACCAACCAAAACCTTGTGAGTGGATTTGGTGGACAGAAACTGAAAAAAGCCCGTCGTATATATATATATTTTTGTGTGTCTGTGTTTGTTCCTCCACCATCGCTTCACAACCGATGCTGGTGTATTTACGTCCCCGTAACTTTACGGTTCGGCAAAAATTACCGATAGAATAAGTACTAGGCTTACAACGAATAAGTTCTGGAGTCGACTCGTTCGACTGAAGGCAGTGCTCCAGTATGGCCGCAGTCAAATGACTGAAACAAGCAAGAGAAAAGAATAAAAGAATATATATATATGTTTGTATGTGTGTGTGTGCGCTCGTGTAAGTTCTGTGATTATAAATTTCAGCAAAAATCGTTTTAAACGACTAACACTTTAAATTGTATGTAAACGAAAGCGCAGATGATTCCTATTACCCTTATGCTATTAGTCATTTTTACTCACACATCTCTTACTCTTTCTTTCTGTCTCTCCCCTTCTGTCTCTTTCTATCTATCTTCTTAATGATCAATCTATCTAGTTATCTATCTGTCTAATTACATGCGCTTGTATGTATATATGTATATGTATGCATGAAAATATAACATACACACACACACACCTTCTCTGTCTGTCTCTCTTTATATATATAGCCACTCACGCACACGGATGATTAGATAGAAATTGCGTTCACAAAGGCACAGTAATGAAGAACTAAGGTTTCCTGCATCTTCTTTGACGATCGTATAAAATTATGAACCTCTCTGAAAAATTGTAAAAATTATTTGTGTGTGACAATCATAATGTCACTTGTGTCAAAATGCGATAAAAGTAAATCCGAGGAAACTATTAGAGATATTGTGATGAAGAAAGCATTCAGTGTGTAATTAGATATAGGAAGCATATAAAGTTGCATGGTAATGCCGTCAGAGAAAAGGAATGATTAAGAGAAAGTCTGTTAATCGGGAATTTTCCTGACAGTAGTTAATTGTAAATGGAAAGTTTGAGATTTTGGAAAAATGAATTAAAAATAATAATAGCTGAAATGAATCATCGATAACGTAAGCGGGGAGAAAGTTTTCTTTGGTGACTTGAATAACAAGGCCAAGTTTAAAACCTGCTTTCAAGAAAATATTGTGGACACTATTGAATGTAACCATATTCAGAAGCAAGAAAATAGTTTGTAGCTTTTCATGTGCAGCAGTTGTTCAATGAACGATCAAAGACTACATTGGCACCACGGGAAGTAGGCATCTTCCGTACCAACAGCAATTCCTTAAAGCGGAAGAGGAAAGGTCTGCAGTCGAAAACCATTATGCAAGATCAAAAGGCAGCAATGATGTCCTTTGCTACACTCTGCATTCTTCATCTCATTTTGTGATGACAAAAAGTTTTGGCATTTGCCATTTATACCTCATTTCTATCGATTTCTCGACTAACCAATGCTTCATAGGACATACGATTTAAATAAAAATCTTTTGAAGACACACAGGATTAACATGGTTAGTTATAATTATGTTTATTTAGGAAAGAACAAGAAGCAAACAAGATGACGATATGTATCTCAAGAATCTAATATCAATAAGTTATGAAATGAATCCAATACAGGAGGGAACGAAACTCAACGAAATGGGAGAGTTTTGAGAAATTTGGGAGAAGTTATGAGAATGTATTGGAATACTGTTATAACGAATATTACAAGTTGGTTAATATCAATTGGACAATACCCTAGCAAAATGTGTGTCTTAATTAGGTTTGTAATATTTTATAATAATCGTAATTCATTGCATTCTTCAACAACAAACTAAACATATACGCACAGCCTTCACTTTACATAAACGCTCACACATAATATGTAGAAGAAAAATATATATGTATATATATGTGTGTTTGTGTGTGAGTGCGTGTGTATGTGTGTGTGCGTGTGTGTGAGTGTGTGTAAATATATGCATCTAAATAATATGTGATGGTGCGTGCTGTAGTGGTTTCGGTATTAGGCTTGTGATCATAATATCGTGAGTTCAACTGGATGCATTGTGTTCTTGAGCAAGACACTTCACTTCACGCTACTCCGGCCTACTCAGCCAAAAATGAGGACCGGGCAAGTACTGATGTAGCTCTCTCTCTTTCTCTCTCTCTCTCTCTCTCCCTTCAACTTTCATGTCTTGAATACGTCGCTGAGTCAAGGATGGGAGAGTCCAGAGAGTGCTTACCAGGGCGGATACGCAGTAGAAAATATGGCAAATGTTTGTGAAGTTATAATCGCTCGCATCTGACGTCTTTATTAAATATAAATCACATCTATCTATCTATCTATCTATCTATCTATCTATCTATCTATCTATCTATCTATCTATCTATCTATCTATCTATCTATCTATCTGTCTGTCTGTCTGTCTATCTATCTATCTATCTATCTATCTATCTATCTATCTCTCTGTCTCTCTGTCTCTCTCTCTCTGTCTTCCTGCCTGCCTGCCTGCCTACCTGCCTGCCTACCTGCCTGCCTGCCTACCTACCTACCTACCTACATACATACATACATAAATGCATACATACATTCATACGTACATATATACTCATACATATATATATATCACCCATAACCTTTTAATCTAAATTCATTTCAGTGGCTCATCTGGATTCTTTCCATTAGTTCATTTAACTATGCAAATTATACTGGTCAAATATTATAAGTAACTCTGATTCCTTTGTCATGTGATCACGCAAACTTAAATAGTTTATACTGTAAGAATGAGATCTAACAGACCTAAATATGTTCAATGTGTTCCTTGCCTGCAAACAAAAATCGGAGTTTCTACATGTTATATCGCAATACAACTCAGTGGCTGTATGAGCTACGAAATCCTAGTCGCCACTGTTATGTCGCACGTTCGGATCTTCTACTTCACTCTACTCTCTCGACGTCTAGACTTCTCCCTCTATATCTACGTATTGGGCTAGTCTACTTCATCGTCTGGGGGCTCCACACAACACTAAATTAACTTCGAAAGATTTATCCTTAGTTTCTCACCTTTTTTTTTTTGAGATTCTGTATCTATTTCCACATTTTTAAAATTACAAACCAAGTTTCTCCATTTTTAGTTTTGTTTACTTAAAAATATATTTTACTCAAGCTAACTTGGAGAATATCTCTCTCTCTCTCTCAATATTTCACTCTTTCTCACTTGCTGATTGAGAAAAACCTATATTTTATTGACGACACTCAAGTTATGACCAACCCGATTTAAACCTTAGACTGTATCCTTAACTACATTTTTCAATGTTGCTGTCTTCTCAAGATGGTAGACTATAATTTGAATGAGATTTGGCAGCTATTTCTAGCAAGTCATGCAACCTCATGGAGGTTCCCTATTTAGCATTTGTGTGTTTGTATGTGTATTTACATTTGGATGTACAAACGGGAGGTCAATATATATAGTTTGGAGTCGAATCATCGGCTTAGAACGAATTTATATGTATATATGTGCGTAAAACAAAATACAGAAGCAAATAACAAAAGACTCAAAATAAAAAGAAGAAAAAAACACATCAAACAACCCTACAAACCACTGAACAAAATTCCATAATCTATATTAGCAACATAAACAAAATTCTTTGAAGGCCAACTTACTATTCAACATAAAAGTCACATGCTTAATAGATACAACTTCGATGGAATTTTCAATTAAAGTAATTCCATATATATTTGTTTTATGAAAAGCACCCCACCTTCTCCATAACATTTTTTGATTTTTTGAATGCATCAATTGCTTGATAGATAATTTTCAATAAATATGGGAGTGCATCAGCAAGTAACGTCGTTCTTTTGGGATTGAGGTAACTGTAATTTGACAACTTTCCCTCGTCTTTATCATTAATATCAGGTGAAAATATATTAATGATATTTATACATATATGCACACGTAAATACGCGCGCGCGGACAAACACACACATACATACACACACACACACACACGAATACACACACACACACACACACACATATATATATTTATACATAAATATGTATGTCTGCTTATATATGTGTGTTTGTGTGTGTGAGTGTGTGTGTGAGAGTGTGTGTGTGTGTGTGTGTGTGATATATATATATATATTATATATATATATATGTATATATATATATATATATATTATATATATATAGATATATATATATATATATATGTATGTATGTATGTGTGTGTGTGTGTGATATATATATAATATATATCACACACACACACACATACATACATACATATATATATATATATATATATTATATATATATATATATAATATATATATATATTATATATATATATATATATATGTATATATATATTCATATATATTCATATCTATCTGCCGCTCTGTCTGCCCCTTTGCCGCTCTTTCTCTCTTACTCTCTCTATCCTTCCTCTTTCTTATCCTCCCTTCTCTACACCTCTACCTTTTCCCCAATCCTCCACTCCACACCATCCCCTCTCTTCCTCCCCCTCCGTTTTTCTATCTATCTATCTATCTGTGACTTATGTGCGTGCATGTTTTTATCAACTTTGAACTGATATCATCTCCACACACACACACACACACACACGTATGTAAATATGTATGTACATTTTTACTTATTCATCTGTGTGTGTATATGAATGTGTGTGTGTGCTTTACTGTTGGTACTCTTAACAGCGGTTTGATTTCCACATTGATCTTTTTACCGAATAGAAAATTTATTTTATTAACTTTTGTTTGCGCATTTTTAGTGTCTGATAAATGATCCGTAAATTTAATTTTTTTTCCAATTAAAATAATATTTTAAAGCGAATATTCTACAAAATTTTTGTTTTCTAAAGAAATCCTTGTTTATTTTTGGCCCTAATTTATAAAAAAATATATATTTGCAAAGTTTTCGGTAAACATTTGCATCTCCTGTATTCTTTAAAATGTTATTAATCTATGTTTCATTAAAGAAAGAATCTAGATTACACTCACACACTCACACACGACACACACACACACACACACACTGTCACATACATTTACACACATTCACACAGTCACATAATCCTATGCCCACATAGACACATATACCATATATTATTAAACACACAAGTACGTACATAGATAAATACATACATACATATACATATACATACATATATATATATATATATATATATATATATATATGTATAATATATACATACAATACTATATATGCGTGTGTACGCCTGTGTATATAAACATATTCATATATATTTATATATAATATTTATTGAAAGCTAAGTCTGAATATGTCGCATATTATTCCAATCTACATAACAGTATTGAGCACTTTCTTTTGCTTAATTGCAATTTCGTGCCGCCACAATGCCACCAACCCTTATGTAATAATATATAAATATATGTAGAAACCACCTCCATTTTTTTGTATTTTTTAAAAAATTAACACTTTACAAATTAATGTTTTTTTTTTCCAACAATATCTTTATAACATGTAAGATTCAAAACACTATTTTGTTAATATATGAAGTTTTACCTTCATATTTATTACACATAAAAAATTATTTTTACATAATATGTATTTCATTACCATATTTATTACAAGTTATATACTGTATATTACTGTATATATAAGTTGAATATTTATATATATGATTATATTTACGAGCGCATAACTTATATCCCATTCGTCTATAATACAACTGTGCCTTTCTATATCATATATATGCAATATGCAATGCATATACATGCGTTCACCATATGGTATACACGTGCTATACGACATATATATCATCTATCAATCTATCTATCTATCTATCTATCTATCTATCTATCTATCTATCTATCTATCTATCTATCTATCTATCTATCTATCTGTATACATATATATATATATATATATATATATATATATGCGTATGTGTGACTATAAATGTATATGTGGGCATTATATATATATATATATATAAAGCTGAAGTTGTCTGTGTATGGCAGGTTTGATAGCCTTCAACTAACACTATCTCCTCGGAGACCCTGCGGCGCAAGTTGGCCAAAATTGTGAGTATGATTGAAGAAGGCTTGCTCTTCATTTCCTTGAAGGTGTATTTCAACCAGAAAAATGTTCACTTAAAGAGAATAACAAGCTACATAATGCAAAATTTTTACTTTTCAAAAATTCCAATTCGAAAGGGTCGAAACAAACCCGAGCAACGTCGGGCGATACTGTTAGTATATATATAAAGTTAATCTAAATATGAAAAATCAAACAGAAAATACAACAACGCGTGGACGTGGAACAAGTATAGTGATATTGGACGCTCAGGAAAGGAAAAGGTAGAAGAAGGATTTAACGTTTCGAGCGGAGCTCTTCGTCAGATATATATATATATGTGTGTGTGTATGTGTGTATATATATATATATATATATAATATATATATATATATATATATAATATATATATATATATGTGTGTGTGTGTGTGTATGTATATATATATTTATATATGCACTTGCGCATATATGTTTGTATATATGAATGTAGGTTCTCTACTATTTCTAATTGTTTGACTTCTAACAAAGATGCAATGCTCTATCGTTGGAATGTAACTAACAATTCAACATCATATTTTAAACTTGAGAAAAGTTTTGCATGTATGTATGTATGTATGTATGTTTATATGTATGTATGTATGTATGTATGTATGTATGTATGTATGTATGTATGTATGTATGTATTTATGTATGTGTGTGTTTGTGTCAATGTGTGTGTATGGGCGCGTGCATGTAGGCATGTAGCAGTGAGTGTTTGTGCGTGAGACATTCTAGGTGAGATGTTTCGTTTGTTCTTCCATGTTTATCCCGTCGATTAGTGCCGTAGCTCTAAACACGCTTATTTATTTTTGGCATTATTAGACCTAAGATGAAATGCTTCCGAGCTGGCAGAATCGTTGGCACGCAGGGAAAATGCTTAGCGGTATTTCGTCTGCCGCTACGTTCTGAGTTCAAATTCCGTCGATGTCGACTTTGCCTTTCATCCCTTTCGGGGTCGATAAAATAAGTACCAGTTACGCACTGGGGTCGATATAGTCGACTTAATCCGTTTGTCTGTCCTTGTCTGTCCCCTCTGTGTTTAGCCCCTTGTGGGTAGTAAAGAAATAGGTATTTCGTCTGCCGCTACGTTCTGAGTTCAAATTCCGTTGATGTCGACTTTGCCTTTCATCACTTTCGGGGTCGATAAAATAAGTATAAGTTGAGTACTGGAGTCGATGTGATCGACTCTCCCACCAAATTTTAGGCCTTGTGCCTATAGTAGAAAGGATTATATTGAATGCAAAATATTGCTTTCAACACATCTATATCCACGCGCGCACGCATATATTCATATATAATTACAATATCAATATTGTTATATGCACAATTTCTTCTAATGTATACGCTATTATATGTTTTTAGTGTAAGCTATTATATTTTTGCGCAAAAATATTATTTTTGACAATAAATAGTTGCATTTCATATCACACACGATGTGTCTCGATAAGTGTATTGTACGCACTCAGTGACTATCTATCTATCTATCTATCTATCTATCTATCTATCTATTATCTATCTATCTATCTATCTATCTATCTATCTATCTATCTATCTATCTATCTATCTGTCTATCTATCTATCTATCTATCTATCTATCTATCTATCTATCTATCTGTCTATCTATCTATCTATCTATCTATCTATCTATCTATATGTGTGTGCTTGTGTGTATGTGTGTGTGTGCGCGTGTGTATGTGCCTGTGTGTATGTTATTTCACATACAAACACACACACATACACACACACACACATAAACATGTTATTTAATAAGAATGAAATTGGTCGTAAACCAATTTCGAAGACTATATTAATTGATAAGCATTTTATCCATTTTCTTTCTATATTTCAATTCGTTGAGGCGTTTCTTACCTTTTTATTTTAATTCTATTTCGCTATTCATAGTTTTCGATCCCTAGCGGTGTCAATCAGACCCAATAATAACAATAATCCTTTACTAACTGCTACAAGCCTAAGTCATCTTTCCGTCTACCATCATGGCATTTCTTTAAAAAACGTAAAACCCCCAAATTCTATACCTCTCTTTATATATTATTTGCAATTTTCTTAGAGCTTATTATATTGTCATATTTCTGCCTATTGTAAACGAATTTATTAAACATGGGTATGAAAAAGAAAACTTTTCACCGCTCTAATTGGAGTGACTAACAATCATGTATCTTGTAGTATATCAAAGAATTTCTAGAATAATTGCTATTTTTTCACATACCCCCACTTCCACACACCGATTCTCTTGCTACGGCCATTATTTTTGTTACTCTATTTTGTTTTTGTTGTTAAAATGAATTGTATTTTATGTCGCTCCATCTACTCCCACAAACAGAATAAGAAAATATTTGTTAAACAATGTAAAAATTTTCAATATATTGAAAAATATATGTTATTTGTTGAGGATATAGAAATTGTGTAGCAAATCAAGGGGGCATTTAACGTTGTAAGAGATAACTTAATAACAGGCTAAAACATATAAATTAATATCTCCTGTTGTATTTATGTTCTATAATGAAAAATAAAATTAATAGTACAAAAAAAAATATACTATAATGAAGCATTGCACAAGTACTCTTAATAAAGTCAAAATGTGTTTTTCTTTAGTGAAGGTAAATGGATATTGATATGAAAATAAAATGAAATATCAAATTAAAAATATTGCCAGACAGAGTTGGTTTGTTTTTCTTTTGGTTTTGAAATAAATTACATATATTTTGTTATTTCAATTAAAAGAATTGTTTCTTATATAGGCCTGAAGACTAAGATTCATAGTTAGAGGAAGATAAAAGATTGAAGCAACCTTGCAAATGTTTTTCGAAGTATTCACGTTAAATCTACTGTTAGCAAAAGTACAAGAAAACCGTAGTAACATTTAGCAGAACGGCACAATAACGGGATTAGGAAAATAAGTACAAACAACAATATTTGTAACAATTGCATTAATGATCCAACAAAGAAAACAGTAACGACTGCTCAAACATTATCAACCACAGTGACAGGAATTGCAGCAAAATATAACAGTAATAATACTAACAATAATGAAGTGAAGCACAACTTCAGCAATAACAAGTTTTGAACCCAGGCACTTCAGTAGAATTAAAGCTATACAGAGAGCTATGGGCATACACACTCACACATACACACAGAAAGTGTGCATTAGTTAGAAAGCAGATTAGAAGACAACACAAGCGAGCGCAGCCTTTCCTGTCCGTCAAACTGTCACAGTAAATATCAATTTATGCTACAATCCCAATAAAGGCTGTCACTTTCCTCAAGAGCACTAGAAGGAAATTTGTTCCAATAGTCCTCGCAACCGCCTTTTCTCTCTTCGATTCCATTTGTCCAACAACACTAGCAGAAGATTCATTAAGGAGAGAAACACGGACTGTCAAATTGGCATTCGATACAAACAAGGACATCAATATATGTAATAGAACGACAGTAGCGGGAAAGAATAACTATGTAAGCCATTGGTTGTAGCTAGACGACATTCGATCTAAGGTTGACGCTAGGGAAGATGGAGAGGGCATCAGTATAGCGATGAAGGGAATGAGGGTGTCAGGATAACTAAGGAAATGAAGACGTATATATGATAGTCGAGGAAATCTTAGACAGAAGATGGAAGTGCAATACAGTATACCTGGATAACATTTCAACTAAAATAATTGTTAACATTATAAACATGAAATAACCTATAAATTGCAATTATATAGGTTTACATCGTTTCATATGCAAAGTTATTTTCTAAGTAACATTATTGTTTGTATGTATGTGTGCATGTATGTATGTATGTATGTATGTATGTATGTATGTATGTATGTATGTATGTATGTATGTATGTATGTATGTATGTATGTATGTGTGTGTGTGTGTGTGTGTGTGTGTGTGTGTATGTGGCTGAGCGTGACTTAGTGGTCAGAGTGTTGCACTCATGATCGTGAGAATGTGGTTTCGATTCCCGAACCGGGCGATGTGTTGTGTTCTTGAGTAAAACAGTTCATTTTACGTTGCTCCAGCCCTAAAATCTGTGACAGATCGATGTACCTGTTCGTCACAAGATTACTAATTTTTGCTAGAATCCAGCCTTATGAGCTTATGGAAAAGCGGATTGGGCTCTGAATGACGTCGTTGGGTCTTATGACATACGCGTATCTGCGCACGTCAGCAAACGTTCGTATCCTGTTCTAATAAGAATGAATTCGTTCTTATCGAGACGTAAATGACAAATTTGGTGTTCGGAGTGGACGACGCGAGAGAACACAGTCGTGTTTTCAATAGAACATGTCCGAAAAAAAATCTGTTCCTTAGATCTATTTCTCTTTCAATCAATCAATCAATCAATCAATCAATCAATCAATCAATCAATCAATCAATCAATCAATCAATCAACCAATCAATTAATCAATCAAAGAGTCTATCTATCTATCTATCTATCTATCTATCTATCTATCTATCTATCTATCTATCTATCTATCTATCTATCTATCTATCTATCTATCTATCTATCTGTCTGTCTGTCTGTCTGTCTGTCTGTCTGTCTGTCTGTCTGTCTATCTGTCTGTCTGTCTGTCTGTCTATCTATCTATTTCTCTCTCTATCTATCCATTTACACATATATACATATGTATATACATGTATGTATATTTACATTTTAAATTATGCATAATAATAATAATAATAGTAGTAAAAAAAAAACGTCAATGGTTTCAGTGTACGAATCGAAATGTCGACACTGTATTCAGACTATAGTGAAATTATTAAGCAATGTCTTTCTCCATACGCAAAAGTACTATCAACATTTTCTAGTGGAAATGAAACCTATAAATTGGAATAGAGTAACTGGCCTCGTAACTTATAGACTGACCTTTTGCCGGCTTTTCAGTTTGAATTAAAATCCAATAAATTAGAGACACTATAGTACATATATTCAGTGAAAAAAAAAGTCGATAAAATATCCAATTATTAGTGATATTAAACGTATAAAACCATAAAAAATATTAAGAACGAATAAAGGTGAAGGGAAGAAAAAGAAACATAAAAAAATAAACCCACAATGAAATCATTTTGTCTCAACTTCTTCACAGAGAGAATAGCTCGAGTGGTATGTTTTTGGCGGACATTTGGAATAAATCAGCCTAGTTCACATCAAATTTATCCATCATTGTAACCATTTCTATAGCAACGTGCAGAAAGTAACTACCTTTTATGGCAACAAACGCATTTCAATACTCACGTATAATTTCTTGTATTAAGGATATATATGTGTGCGTACATACACATACTCTCTCTCACACATATACATAGATATATATGTGTGTATACATGTGTATACATGTATATATATTATATATATATATATAGGCATATGTATGTATATGCATATATGCAAGCATATATATGATGTATTTATATACATATATACACATATGTATATATATAAGTATATACATATACATACATACAGGTACATACATACATATATATATATATACACACATATATGTATATATATATATGTATGTATATATGTATATATGTATATACACACATACTCATACGCAAACATGCGTGTATGCACATGCATATATATTCGCGTTTTATGAGCATAAATGCAATAACTAACAAATAATGATATAAAAATTAGAACTAAAATGATTAATAAAAAAACAACAGACTTATTCGATTAAACATATAAACATATACATGCACACAGAACTATTGAAATTGAAATACAGGCACCGGGCGCATGCACACACGTAAAGGCAGTGGAGCAAGAATATGGAGCTTATAAGAAGTGATATTGCTAAGACTATGAGTTATAACTTAAAAGGAAGTAGAATGTTTATGTATAACAGAGTGTTGTAAATTTTTTATTAAAAAGAGACAAATGTCACATAAAAATTAAACACACATAGATTTACACATGCTGACATAAACACATGCATCACTAAATGCATCTTGCATTCGTTTCGATTATGAGTCCTCGATTTGTTCGTTCAACTCAACTGAATAACAGAGTAAGTGGCTGAGTATATCCTGGACAATTTTTTTTTTGTTTATTTCGTCCTCAAGCATCCTCGGTATGACATTGCAAGTGACAGGACTCTGGCCGCTTGAATTATTGCTTTCGTCCATTCGACCGGCTTCCACACAGTTTGTTGTTACGTTAAATTAAGCACAAATTTGGATCGACACGAGACAACGGCAGACACTTGCTAATGGTGTCGCACAGTCGGATAAAATCCAAAATTTTATAATTACGAAGTGAACTTTTCCTAACCATTGTGCTATATCTGTACTGCATCTGTATGTGCCTCCTTACGCGTACTAATACGATTTTTTATAACAAAGGTGAGATTGACTTGAATATCTATCAAGAGCTTGTACAAAATTCTATGAAAATATCCCCCCAAATCACTTGGAAAGCATTTCCCTTTTTTATTATTTTTTTTATTTACCATTTGATTTTATTCGATCTGGACTAGATTACCCAGCCAGGAATATGTGTTAATCGTTTAAAAGGTGAAACGTTTCATTGAGGTGTGTCTTCTATTGTCGCCAAGAAAATGAACCATGCCCACGATACGCATCTGAAAACGCCAATTCTCTGTTAAGACCACTAAATGGGTTAATTAAAATTGTGCCTTTTCTACTAACATGATTGCTATAATATTGTTGATGGAAGTGAAGAGAAGGATAATCATGATGATTGTAAATAGAATGATGATAGTAATAAAGGAAGTAAGGAATAGTTTCATAGAGAAAGCTCAAAGGTTTTCTAGCTGGACTGTAGTAGCAGTAGCAGCAGCAGTAGCAGCAGCAGTAGTAGTAGTAGTAGTAGTAGTAGTAGTGGTGGTGGTGGTGGTGGTGGAGGTGGTTGTGGAGGTGGTGGTGGAGGTGGTGCTGGTGGTGCTGATGGTATTGGTGGTGGTGGTAGTAGTAGTACAAGTAGTAGTAGTAGTAGTAGTAGTAGTAGTAGAAGTAGTAGTAGTAGTAGTAGTAGTAGTGGCAGTAGTAGTAGTGGTAGTAGTAAGAGAATTTTTTCTTGAACAGATAACTCATAGATTTATTTGAAAAGAGACATAAGAATGTGTGATACGCATGCTTTTCCCGAAAGTGTTGCACAATGCCAACTGCTGCAGAAATCAGATTATGAGCGCAACCCAACGTTATTTAACTTCTTTAATCGCACACGAATGAGTGAATGAGAAATCCCCTACTCGGACTGTTCAATTCCTAGAAGTAACAGTTCAACCTCTCCAAATAATAGCTTAATTTCTCAAGGATTATGCAACAACAACTACAGCACACTTGCTGCGCATAACATTCCTGTTAAACATATACACACACATATACACTTACATACATACATATATATATATATATATATATATATATATATAAGAAATATTATATATATATGGATATAGATGTATATATATATATAATATATATATATATCTATATATATATATATATATATAATATAGACATCATACATACATAAATCCTGAGCGCCACACTAATACAATTGTTTGTTTGTATTCCACCTGCCTTCGTCTTTTGTATTTTCATAAAGCTTCCCGTTATATAATATATATGTATATATGTATATATATAATATATATATATATATATATATATATATATATATATACACCACACGCATATATACATACCTACATACATATATACATAAATACGTACATTGGAACGTATTACACACACACACACACACACACACACACACACA
>NC_042998.1:184536828-184539328 GCF_006345805.1 Octopus sinensis
AGCATACATCTAAAGCTTCCTAATCAACACTATCAAAATCAGTTTAACTTTGCTGTGAGCTGTCGAACCTCGCATCCATTTCATTGCATTACATCTATTCCCCAGTTGTACTCCAGAGATCTCACCCGCTTGTTAGTGAGTGTATGTGTGTGTATATATATTAATATATATACGCATACATACACATATAAATATACATATACATGCATTCACAGACATACAGGGACACACACACAGGCACAGACACACATACAGTGGCGCTCGCACACTCAGACACACTCGAATACTTACCTCCGTTATTCCTATATACATATTTAATACATTTTGTTTACATTTTAATTGGTAAAGTATATCTCTCAGTATGATTAATTTCATAATTTTAATATACAGTGTTATTCCCATACGCAAACAAATACTTTCAGTAGAAAATTTTCTTGTATAAAATTCATGTATATTTTTATGATTTTATTGCTATTACACGAAGTTACATTTTAATATAGATTGTTTACAACTAAACCCAATGTATATTTCATTCAAAAATTTTTAAATGATTCACCACTTTTTCTACATACAAAACTTGTTTTCTACAGACTTAACATTGACTATAATATTACCATTTTCCTAGTCACAAATGTCGCAGAATGCACTCCGATCTCGTCGTCTATGGAGGTTTTTTTTCTTTTTTTTTAGAGGCCTTAACAAACGCTGCCAATGTGTTTTGATACCCATTTAAAAATTTGCTATCAGTTTCGAATATTTTCTGCATTTTCTGATTATGCATGCATAGCTCCATCTAAAAGAAAAAAAAATCCCCCATTGAAGACGAGATGGAAGTGCACTCTGCGACATTTGTGACTATATACATATATACATATACACATATATACAAAATATGGGGGTACGCTAGGTAAGTTCTGTAAGAGATTACTAGGGCTCCAAGGTTATAGCTGAGAAGATAGTTATGGAACCATTGCAGATTTCCGATATAGCAGATATATAATTGTTAAAGAGGACTTTCCAGAAACTTGGCGTTTAAGTATATATCGTTTAAGCATATCTAGATATGCAACTATATGCATGAGAATACATATACATACATACATACATACATACATACATACATACATACATACATACATACATACATACATACATACATACATACATACATACAAAAATACCTTGTTGATGTAGAAATTCCAATGCAGGAGCCTTAGAAGCCGGCTCTTATTAGCAAGAAAAAATTAAATAAAACTGAATAATGATACACAACACATATATTAATATATACATACATATATATATATATATATATATATATATAGATATATATATATATATATATATATATATATATATATATATATATATATTATATATATATATTATATATTATGTGTGTGTATCATAAGTTGAAGACGGGAAGGATGACTTCCCTTTGCAAATACTGACAGGACACAGAAAGTGTGTCTATGGCCAGATGGAGGAGTGTGTCCTCCTGGGGCTAAAAACTACAGTAGCATCCACCTTAGGGGTAGCCATATTGAAATGGCAAATATACGTCACGATGTGTTACCGCTACTGTATATAACTCACTTTGATATTATCATTGTTTGATTTCACTTTTTCAATATCAGCGACAGTGGACGCTGGAAAAAGTATAAGTATTTGTGAAGGAAATCTAATTCTCGGCGACAACTATGATTGTCACACGCTGACGAGAGGTCAATACCTCGAAACTCGAGTCCGTGTGTATCATAAGTTGAAGACGGGAAGGATGACTTCCCTTTGCAAATACTGACAGGAACAGAAAGTGTGTCTATGGCCAGCTGGAGGAGTGTGTCCTCCTGGGGCTAAAAACTACAGTAGCATCCACCCTTAGGGGTAGCCATATTGAAATGGCAAATATACGTCACTATATATATAATATACATAATACATATATATGTATATATATATTTATACATATATACTTATATATGTATACACACACACACACATATATATATATGTACAGGTGTGGCTTATAGGCGTAAATGTGGGTTTGTGGTCAGAGTTCAGTTTCTCAACTACATGGTTCCCGGTTCAATCCCACTGAGTGGCACCTTGGGTGAGTGTTTTCTACTATAGTCTCGGTCCGACGAAAGCCTTATGAGTGGACTTAGAAGACGGAAACTGAAAGAAGCCTGTCGCATATATATATATATATATATATATATATATGTATGTGTGTGTCTGTTTGTGTGGGGGTGTATGAGTGTATGTGTGTGTGTGTCTTTGTGCCGGTGTTTGATCTCCATCATCACTTGACACAACGGTTGTTTATGCCTTTGTAACTTCGTGGTTCGGCAAAAGATGCCGAGAGAATAAATACCCGGCTTAAAAAGATATAAGTACTGGGTCGTTTCGTCCGAGTAGGAGATAAGATAATATAATATATATATATATATATATATATTATAATATATATATATATATATATATGTATATAAAGTTAATT
>NC_042998.1:184544328-184576828 GCF_006345805.1 Octopus sinensis
AACTTATCTCGTTTATTGAGAAGTCGTGTGCCGGGAGGTAAAGCTCCAATTGTTCCCTTGTAGTATAATCATTACAGCTTTCGTTCTTTCATTCACAGCAATGTGTGTTGTGAATTTTTAAATTTGTGAGTGGCTACACGTAATCAGCCAATGGAATCAATTGGGCCAACATAAAAATTTTGAAAGAGCGCACATGCGTATAAACACATTTTTTGAGAATGTAGTAGATCCAATGTATTCCCGTTGGCATGCAAGTCTAAATACGCTATATCTGTATACTATGCTTTTGGTTTAACGGACAATCCTAGATATTTTACAACTTTACATTTTGAGCATATTAGTATTCTTGGGAGATTTAGTTATTTGAAATATGACCATAGTTGGTGTTTAGATGACTATCCCCTGTAGAAGTGTTCTGTGTGAGAAACCAATGTTTGGATATTCTGTGAGTGACCACTAGGCAGGCTAGCATTAATTTGGTCTGATTGTTGTTCCTGTTGTAGGGATTCGAGTCCAACAGAGGACATATACTGCTTGTATGAACAGGTGGCATTTAGTGATTGGTCAGTAGGTATTGGTTGACCTAGGTCGTCAGATAGTTTAATTTTGTTTAGTTTGAATTCATTAGTACCTAAGATGCTGTCGGACAAGTAAGGACTGTTAGAGTAACTTATCTTAACAGTATACATATTAGATATTTGCTAGTATTTATTCTAAGGTTGGAAGTTAGTTTTAAGTAGAGAGAATATTTTAAGTATTCAAGTTTTACTTGGAGATTGTATGAAGGATTAAACCATGTGATTTCCCTAGTTGTAATTTTCTTATTAGTGTGCTGTTACCCAGTTTTAGCGATTGGTTTTGGTGGGCTTGCTTCGATACCCCCATTAGTCTCTCTCTCTTTTTCTGAAATATGTATGTTGTCGATATGTGCGTTGTTGATATGTGCAACTAACAGCTACATCTAGATCAATATATTAAAACCTAAATATACATACATATACACACACGTACATATAAATTCAACTGCGTTATGTCAGAAAGTCTGTGCGTGTTATTTTGTGTATGTGTACGATTTTCATGAATACGTTTGTTGAAACGTTATTGTCACTTAATAAATTGAATATCTGACGATATATTTAGGCTTGTGTGTCTTATATAAATTGTTTCAAATTATGGATTAATTTATCTATTCGGGAAATGTCACATTAAGTTGAATTAAAACCAGTCTGTCTAAACTGCCGATCAAGATATATAGGCGCAGTTATTTAGAAAGATTTGAAAACAGAAAGACATTGCCCCCGCCCCCGGCCACACATACACATACTCACACTCTCTCAACAATTTACAAAATTATTTTAAATTTACTTCAACTTTCTGGTAATTTAGATTTTTCTTTAGAAATTTAATGGAATTTATCAGAGCACAATGAAGAATCTCGAATATTCATTTGGAAGATAAGTGGATATTTAAACTACATTTCATAGTCAGTAAACAAAACAAAGCCAGGAAATATGTAAATAAATATAAAATATAAATAATTGCGAAAATAATGTACTACACATTTTGTACCTTTGTATAGAACATGTCAAATAAATTTTCTAATAAAATTTAATCAAACTTTTCGTCGTATGGATGATGCCACGGGGAAAAAGTGGTGACGATGAAAAATTGAATATGCCGTGCCGAAAACGTTAATATTGTGTAATTTAACAAGAATTGTCCATCTGTATTGTTTTAAAGCTTAAATATTTCGTAATTGACAGGCTAGCATTGTTGCTAATCTTTCAGAGTTAGCATCTCTAAGGAAACGCTTTGTGAGGACAAAAAAAAAGAAAAAAAAAAAAAGAAATATCTAAGTCGTATTTATCGTTAAGGAAATGAATATTCACCACCTCAGATTATTCCTACAGGAACATCACATGAACTGAATCGTTAATAAATTAAAAATGAAGGGAGAAACAAAAACTAAATAAATAAACAATAAAAGTGCAAAGCAAAATATAGATACTAACAAACAAACAAAATGGGCGCCATTGCTCATTCAAAGCGAGACTTAAGTTTGACGTAAAATAAATAAGACGTAAAAATTTAAAGGAAAATCTATTATAAACTACCCAAAAGTATTGAGTGATTATCAAAATGGGTTTAATAACTTCAAAAGGGAAACAATCAATTGACCAAATAAACAAAATTTTGAAAAAGGAGGCAAAATTAAATAACTTAGACAGATAGATAGATAGAAAGAGAGAGAGAGAGAGAGAGAGAGAGAGAGAGAGAGAGAGAGAGAGAGAGAGAAGGCATGTGTATATATGCGTACGCATGTGTGTATATGTATATGTGTGTGTGTGACAGTGTGTGTGTTCCCGTGCATGCGCGTATGTGTGCTATAGGTACATGCTATTTATCAAAGAAAAATATATATCGAAATAAAAACATCAGATCATTATACTACTATAGACACTAGGCCTGAAAATTTGAATAGGGGCTAGTCGATAACATCAACCCCAATAATACTCGAAGTAATCCAGAAGTCAGCATTGTTGGGTACAGCTCGCATTCTAAGGAAAGTATTGTCTCTTTGAGTCACAGGAGAAGGCACTACTTGAAACCTTTGGTGATTTGTTATTGCCTGCTTTCAAGTAAACAACAATCGCAAATAGAACAGCGAGAATCGAAATAATAATAATAATAATAATAATATAATAATAATAATAATAATAATAATAATAATAATAATAATAATAATATCATGTACATTGTTTTGTCTTGGTATAAAAGATGGGCTACAGCAAATATTCTGCTCAATACCACAGATTTGCTTGTCAGTTGTTTGACCTTAACCAGTTGAGCATGTCCCTTAGTGGCTGACGATATGTGCATCTCTGATCACGAGCAGAAGTAGTGGGGGAGCATCATAGCCATGTGTTGAGAGGGATTCTTTGGGGTTTGAATAGTTCACCTCTGGAAACATGGGTGGTTCTTTCAACATCTTTAAACAACCCTTATTCAGGGACCGTTTGAGCAGGATGGCTACTCAAAATGAAGAAAATTCTAACTGGGCCCCACCTGCAAGGTCATGTGCTGTTTATCTTGATATGAGATCACCATGTCGCGCACATATGGTTGTGATGCATGTGCCTGGTGTACCTTTATCAGACGGGTAGTCATGATGGGTATATTGGGCTTCGTATATTTTACCCCAGTGTCACTTTGATGGCATGAACTGCTCTCTCACTCAATAATAATAATAATAATAATAATAATAATCCTTTCTATTATAGGCACAAGGCCTGAAATTTGTGGTGAAGGGACTAGTCAATTACATCGACCCCAGTATTTCACTGGTACTCAATTTATCAACTCCGAAAGGATGAAAGGCAAAGTCGACCTCGGCAGAATTTGAACTCAGAATTTAGCGACGGGCGAAATACCGCTATTTCGCCCAGCGTACTAACGACCCTGCCAGCTCGCTGAACACCTACAAAAATCAACATTGCTTGGAACTTTACAGGGTTCGGATCTGTTCAGAAAAAGAAAAAAAACACAAAAAAACAAAAGCATGAAAATATGCAACACAGGCATGACCCAGAAGTTGTTCCTCTTCGATTACTAGTGCCAACAGCAGTAGCTTTCTTCAATTGAGTACACGTCGTTGATTGGCTAAAATTACCCAAATACGACAACTTTAACACGAAATAACTTCTAAAATACAAAATTTTACCAAAAATGTTCAAAGTAAACCGTGTTCTACGTGAGATATTCCACCAGTATACGAAGTTTCAAACTGCTTGGTTAAAAAAATATAATCAAGCAATCTGTGAGCCAAAAGGAACAGATCCCAGGGTTCTTGAACAATGACCAGTAAACAAGGGTCACCTTAGTCTGCTAGCTGAAGACAACTGACATATTTTATCGTACCCATCAAAATAAGCTGAGAGTTTTGATCAAATAATAATAATAATAATACTTCCTCCTTTAGACACAAGATTTTAAATGTTCGGGGAGAGAGCTAGGCGATTACATCGACCTCAGTACTTAATTGGTATTTAATTTATTGATCCCGAAAGGATGAAAGGTAAAGTCGACCTCGATAATATATGACCTCAGAATGTTAAGAATGTTAATGCTCACAATTCTGTCAGCTTCAACAAGGAGAACACAGATGGAAGTTGGGGGATGGATAGCATAGCGGAAACCAACCAAGAGGTTGGCAATTTTTTTATCTGTATTTGGCACTACTGAAGTCTGCTATTGGCTCACGTGACTTTTAAATGCTTTAGTTTATCTAGCTTTAAATAGGCACCACAAGATAGGAACGACTACACGTCCAAACCGCGGCAGCAGTACTAACGATGGGGCGAGTGAAACGTTAGGTCGCGGCACCAAATTTAATTTCCCATTCGAATAAAATTATTTACGAAAGACCAGCAAGGTCATGTGGATCGCTGTGATTCGGTAAAAGGGGTATCAGAACAAACCATTGCTGGATTGATCTTGTAGTAACAGTAGTATCTACCACAGGCCCTGCATTTTTAGACGCTCCTCGTTTTATTACAATTGTGCTGTATCTCTTTACTCTCTCTCTTTTACTCTTTTACTTGTTTCAGTCATTTCACTGCGGCCATGCTGGAGCACCGCCTTTAGTCGAGCAAATCGACCCCGGGACTTATTCTTTGTAAGCCCAGTACTTATTCTATCGGTCTCTTTTGCCGAGCCGCTAAGTGACGGGGACGTAAACACACCAGCATCGGTTGTCAAGCAATGCTAGGGGAACAAACACACACACACACAAACACACATACACACATATATATATATACATATATACGACAGGCTTCTTTCAGTTTCCGTCTACCAAATCCACTCACAAGGCATTGGTCGGCCCGGAGCTATAGCAGAAGACACTTGCCCAAGATGCCACGCAGTGAGACTGAACCCGGAACCATGTGGTTGGTTAGCAAGCTACTTACCACACAGCCACTTTTATATATGATTAGGTGTATTTAAGATTTATTCAACACTCAAAATACTTCCATATTAAACGAATTACAATAATCAAATTGATGGCAGAGATAAATACGCAAATTTATTTAATTTTTGTTGGATGCTAATTAACAGACTTGCCATTCTATTTCTCTATTTCGATGCATTAAATTCACTATACAATAATTGAGTCTATTATCTTTTTTGTAATAAGATCAGTTGAACGAATCAAATTATTATATATATTTATATATTATAATATATATATAATATATATTTATTATATATATTATGGATAATGGAATGTTAACCAAGCTCATTAAATCAAATTAGGCTTTTTAAACAATAAATTTCTTTTCGCGTACAGTTTCTACTTTATGTCTTTAAGCAAAGCGATAGTACAAATATCAAGTTTAAATTAATACAGTCCCATTTTCAACGCTAAGCCGCGCAAAGACATTTACGTTCTATTTGTGTTATACATTAAGAGAGCGTATTTAACTTTAATGTTTGAGTTGACAAAGTAATATTGGTTTCAAATTTCGATACAAGGCCAGCAATTTCGAGGAAGGGGCATGAGTCAATTACATCGACCCCAGTGTTCAACTGGTACTTATTTTATTGACCCCGAAAGGATGAAAGGCAAACTCGATCTTGGTGGAATTTGAACCTAGAACATGCAAATGGACGAAATGCTAGTGATTCTGCCAGCTTGCCGCCTTAGTTGACAAAGCAATACAGTAATCCCTCGACTATCACGGGTGTTATGTTCCAAAACACCCCGCCATTGGTGAAAATCCGCGAAGTAGAAGCAGTAATGTATATTTTTTAAAAATTATTTTTATAATTTCTGTATATTTATTTTATTATAAATGCAAAACAACACCACGAAGGAATCGACGTAAGCTTAAATAATAAACCGCGATAGGTGAACCGCGATATGGCGCGGGATTACTGTATTGCTATATATTACTGAAATTGGGTAATGTAGCTTTTAAGCTTCGTTGGTCCAAATAAAATCAATTGATCTATTGAGGAAGGGCCCAGTCATTTCTCTAAGCTGTTACCTTCCAGGGTTAACCTTCTAGATGTCTCAATAACAGATAAAAACCAAAACTTAAATTTTAGGTAAAATAATAGTCGAACTCGTGTATTCCTTTCGAATATTCGGTCCCTCCACCGTGCAAGCGGCCTAACTTTTCAAATATAGTGTTAGATCCTTAAGGTAATAATAATAAAGTGAGCGAAGTTTTAATTTATGATTTATAAAAAAACAACAAAAAAACTACGTTGTCTTTATAAGATATATAAGATATGCTACAGATTCCTCACTGATTTGATTCGGCCCTGCAATAAAGATATACATAAACAAACAGATACACACAGATACGAACACACACAAACGCGCGCGTTTAAGTTGCTAACACAGGAAACAGGGTGTATTCTATAGACGAAGTGGTGGTCATGGGTGATGCATATGTGAACAATAAGAAAATAGCTGGTAATAAGGGAGATGACGCTGATGACGAATATGATATTGATATCATGACAATGATGATGATTGCAATGGCGATTACGATGATAATGATGATGCTGATGACGATGATGATGATGGGTATGATGTTGATTATATGATGCTGTCAATCAAGTCGTATTTCATAATTCAAAATAGAAGCAAAAATAGAAACAGATGAAATGAGTGAATAGTGTGCACACAGAAATGCATCCATATATATATATATATATATAGTATATATATATATATATATATATATATATATATATATAATATATATGTATATATAAATATGCATATGTAAATATATATATAGTGTATATGTATAAATTTATATGTATGTATATGTATATATATATATTATATATATATATATATATATATATATATATATTATATATATATATATATATATATATGAATATACATATATATATAGGCCATACTCAAACACGTATACACTTATGTATCTGTTTATGTGTGATTCCGTAGGAAGCGCGTCGTCTTAAAAGATTAAGTCATTTAAAACGTTAGGAAACCATTCAAGGAAGCACATGAAGTTGAATCGTACTAAAATACTGGTTGTTATTTCACCATTCGAAGACTTTGAGTAAACTGATATTCAGCTACAGCGTTCTTACACCGGAACTGGCAGATTTATTTGATGCATAAAGTCCACTGAAATGTATTCAACTTCCTTGAAATATGAGTGTAAAAGATGGAATATTTGCCACTTTTTCCCATCCATATTTTCTAGAATTACTAGTATCTTTATTTTAAATTCTGTTCTTTGTCTTCCTTATTTTTTTCTTTCTTTATTCTTCCCACAATTTCATTTTTTCTCACTCTGTCCTTGTATGCATGCATACATGCATGCGTATCGCAGGCGTGGCTGTGTGGTAAGAAGCTTGCTTTTCAACCGTTTAATTCTGGGTTGAGTCCCAGTGCGTGGCACCTTAGGCTTGTGCCTTGTACTATAGCCTCGGGCCGATCAAAGCCTTGTGAGTGGATTTGGCAGATGGAAAATGAAAGAAACCTGTCGTATATATATACGTACCGTAAAGTATCTCTGTCGACGCGTTAATGATTCTGCCACTCTTTCACCCGCTAAGTAACATGAAATGAAGGTGTTTTGATCAAGAATATAACGCGCCACTCGGCCCGGGATCTAACCCACGTCACGTTCTAACGATCGTGAGTGCAATAGATTAACCGCTAGGTCACTCACAGTTCCTATATATATATAATATATATATATATATATATATTATATATATATATATATATATATATATATATAATATATATTATAAAATGAGATAGGGGTTGAAAATTCAACCCACCATGGGATAATAATATCCAATATACTGCTAGATAGTACCACAACAAAATTAATACATAGATGTTAAAAATTGTCAAACAATCAGTTCATCTATTGCATTATATATATATATATACATGTATATATTATATATATATATATATATATATATATATATATTATATATATATATCTACATGTATATATATATATAATATATACATGTATGTAGTATGTATATATGTATGTATGTATACATGTGTGCGTGCGTGTGTGTGTGTGCGGTGTGTGTGTGTGTGTAAATATACATTTATATATACATGTATTTACAAATACATATATATATATATTTACACATACATATAATATATATAATATATATTTACATATACACATACATATAAAATCGTGGGACATGTGTTTAGAAGAAAGGATAAGAGATGAAATAGATACATATATACTGTAAATATATAAGTATATATACATATTCAGACACACACACGTGTACACACAGACACACACACACACACACACACACACACACACACCACACACACATATATATATATATAAATACATGCATATATATGTATTCATATATATTTATGTATATATATATTTATAAAGGAATATATGTCTATGTGCATGTATATGTGTGTGAATTCCACATACCCGTCAAAAATGATGGTGCTTATGTTCACTTCATGCTTTCCTCCATTTTCTTGTGTTCTATTTTGTCTTTGAATTATTCTCATTCTTTTTCACCCCCACTCACTGTCCTTTAATCTCATGAGCCACTTGCAGGCTTTATTATTTTTTCCTTCCCTCTGAACACATTCACACATATTTGTGCATTTAAGTGTGCATATATAATATATATATATATACTATATATAATAGTATATAATATATATAATATTATATATATATATATAGTATACACAAGCATACATATATATACTAGTTCATATATATATATGTGTATGTTTGTTAATGTATGTATGCATATAAAACTATCAGATGTGTATGTGCATGTATGTTTGTGTACGTGTGTATGTGGAAATGAGCTGAAAGTAAAAATCAATCTAGCAAAACAATAGCAATAATGGTAACAACACGAACAACAACAATCACTTTATGACTGAGGGTAATGAAATGAACGCTCTCTTTAACTCTGTAATTTGTACAATCCAAACGTCCATGACAGGGAGAATGCAATCACCACACCATCACGACTTTCACACACACACACACACACACACACACACACACACACACACACACATCAATACAACACATACTCGTATACGCTCACACACATACATGCAAAGACATATTCAACGCTGTTCTATTCTGGTTTGAAATATTAGTTAGGAATATTTAATTTCTTTATCCTGTCTTTTGTACACATCTAGAACCTTCCCTTTATAATACTCTATCCAATATCTCTGCTGAATAAACTAGGCTGCATCCATTCCCTTTGGCTTTTGCCAAATATTGCCAAATATTGTTGAACGCTATACAATTATGAACCAAAAGCATAATCAAGCTAAAAGATGAAAGACTTTCATAAAACAGAAGCAATTTAGTTTCATTTGTGAACCTGGTAGTATACCCTTTACAATACGTAACTTTCTAGTGAATATCTATGAAATATTATTAATATGCCCTAGCTTTGTCATTTCAACAATTACGTTATTTATGAGAACAGAGAAATGGCAGAAAGAGTCAAACACTGAGCTGTGTATATCTTACCATAAGTAGTCTGCATTTTTTCTGAGCTCTAATCTCAATGGAATTAGATTCGCTTTTCAACTTTTCAGAGTCAATAAAATATGTACCAGTAATTATTTGGGTTTATTAAATCAAATGTAGCCTCCTACACGCCTTTTGGCAGTTTAAGCAATTTGAAGCATGGTGAATTAAGCTGGTTATGAATTCATAACCTAGTTTCTACTCATAATTGTAACCATTTGCTCTTTTTGATAAAACTCAATGGGCCAGATATGCTCATTTCTCGTCTTTTAAAATATAAAGTTTATATCAGTGGCTCTCAACATGACCCTTGGGGGTCCATATAACATTTTGTAGTTAAAATTTATATGCAATAAATTGGTCCTACTTCTACAATATAGAAAATGTTTTACATTTTTTTAAAACTAAAACTCCAAATAATGTTTAATTATAAAATATAACAGGATATTTTTAAAAGATCGAATGGCTATGAGGGTCTACTCAACCAGAATTGGAATCAAAGGCGTCCATAGGGGCAAAATGGTTGAGAACCACTAGTTTATATGAATCTTACGAGTCACATTTTTCCGAATGCTCCTTTCCCCCATTACTTGGCAGAATTCTCTTACTCGCCATTATTTCATCAAATTCTCTACTCTTCAACTAACATGTTTCTGTACGCAACACTCCAGTTGCGTAAACGTCCATATTCGCCACTCATTTGGCTTTCGATCCCCCATGAACATATTCAGCTCAATTCATTAACAACGTGTACCATCAGGTTATGCTGCTCACCCTGACTAAGAAGAAAACATGCATTATCTGTGTCTAATTTTCTCAAGCCAGTAGGCTTGGCAGACATTTAACTGCTATTTCTAGCAGGTCTAGTGACCATATATACGGACGCTTAAGGCTGCTGGTTCGTCCCCATTAAGTTTATTAAGATTTAAGATTTAAATGTGAAATGTGTTATAATTCCCGATTAACTGTTTTAACAATCAGTAGTATATAAACATTGGGATATAATTTTTGATGAATCACAGGCAATAGCTATCTACTCGAGCTGAATAATTAGTGAAATATTTGGAGGGTTTGAAATAGAACTTGAAATATAGCTTGTCTCAGTAGATTTTTACCTTGTATTTAAGGGAGACTAACAAACAAATTCTGCTCCTACATGTTGGGCAATACTACTGGTATAAATACAGACATTCTACCATATCGAAAAACGCACCTCCTTCTCGTGATTGATTGGCAGGAAGCTCCTCACCAGAAAACTCGAATCTTCTTGGCTTTTGTACTTCTACTACAATGGTTTCAGATGCTTTGAGCTGGCTCCTCTTGCACCATCTTTACATTGGCCCTCCATGTCAACTTTCCCGTTACTCATGCTGTACTCATTCAAAGATCCTACGTTAACTATTTCGTCCATGCTATTTTCTACAGAACGTCAGCTGTTTTGGAATACCTCCCAGCTCATGTTTTTACTGTTACTACTTGCAACTGTTTTATCATCTCTCTGGTCTAGGTGGGTCTACGAAAGGCTTTGGGCTTAAACGTTTCCTCCAAATTAATCCGAAGAATTTTACTTTCTTTTGTTTTTTAAAGGTGGATATTTTGCATCGAAATATTTAGTCACTTGATAAGTTTCACAATATAGACCTTACGTTGCTCTATTCCAGGTTAATTCTTTGCTATTGTACAGATCGCAAAACGAAAAGCAATTGGCTCGGCTGTTACAGTCATATCTCCGATTTAAGAAATGTTGGTCATGGTTAAACATCCATTTTGTCCACCTCAGATCCATAACACTGTTCATCTAGAATGAATACAGATTACTCAGCAACAACGCTATTGACTAAACATTGTTTAATTATGTAGGTGGACTAAGTAAAACAGTAAGACAGCTACCTACCAAATCACGTTGTTTCAAAGCTACCAAGAATTAAAAACTGGCAAGCGCGCTTGGTTGTATGTTTGTTTGCTTATTTGGATGTGTGCGCGCATCCGATAGAACAAAATCCAAGGAAGACTGATGATGGTCTGCATCGGCAAATGCTATTATTCGGAATTATTTTTGTTGTTTCATATATATATATATGCATATTGAAAGCGCATAGCTCAGTGGTTAGAGCGTCGAGCTTACGATCGTGAGGTTGTGAGTTCGAATCTCAGACCGGGATGCGCGTTGTGTTCTTGAGCAAGACACTTTATTTCACGTTGCTCCAGTTCACTAACCTGTAGAAATGAGTTGCGACGTCACAAGTGCCAAGCTGTATCGGCATTTTCTTTTCCCTTGGATAACACTGGTGACGTGGAGAGGGGAGGCCGGTATGCATGGGCTATGCATAAACAACCTTGCCCGGACTTGTGCCTGGGAGGGTAACTTTCTAGGTGCAATCCCATAGTCAGTCATGATATATATGCATATATATATATATGCATATATATATATATATATATATATATATATATATATATATATATATATATATATATATATAAATATATATATTTATACTCACACACATATATATGTATGTATGCATATATAACCACAACCACATAATTGATGACAAAGTACTTCAAATGTTTATTAAAATTATTTTTCGTTTTCTGTGTTTGTTTGCTTAACACATTGAAAAGTTACTAACCTCTCTATTTACCTTATAATTATTTTAGCGCTCGCTTTAAAATATTTATCCTGTTTACGCATTAATTCCACTCCCTTTTACATACATTTACATACATTGGTACATAGATAAATAAATATACACGTACATGCAAACATACGTATGTAAATTTATATACATAATTCAATACCAAGTAACACACAGAAGATTTAAGTATACAAGTGTAAATACGTATAACTTTTTAAATGAATAGCTCCCAGGTTTGCAATACAACACGCTGACACATATATACAAAACAGGTATAAACATACATAACAACCTCACACGTATACAACAGCCACACACAGTTACACTGTCACGGCTTCCATAATTACTAAAGAACATAAAAAGAAATCTAAGTAACTAACCGTAGAAAGCTAACCTGTAGAGGTTCAACCTGAAAATGGCGGGGTTGAGGTAAAACTATATTGTTATCATAATATATGCTAAAGAGGCCGGGTAAATATTGAACGAGTAGCTGTCGGGTAGACATCAAAGATCAAGTTGGTGGGAAAGTAGGTTGGAACAGTGTGTGTATGTGTGTGGTGGGGATGTATGGCTTTAGAAGAACCAACCATTCAGCTTAGCGTAGATAAACCAGCCAACAGGCTGCGATGTGTTGCTTCGTGGGGGAAAACCCTGTCAATATTTATTTATTTTACATATACAAACACATAGGTGTAGAAAAGCTTACGTCTACACAACAATAGGCTGTGTGTGCATACTTAAGACAGATGTTGGTTTCTATGAGAATGTACGTGTAGGTTGTAAGTGCGTTAGTGTGTGAGTGCACGTGTGGGTGTATTCAGGCGTGTACTTTTGAATGTTTGTGCGTGTGTGTGTATGTGTTTCTCTGTGTGTGTGTGTGAGTAAGTGTGTGTGAGTAAGTGTGTGTGCGTGCGGTCGTGATCACGAAAGTTACTTTCGGATAGTGCCGTATGCACAGGTGAAGTAAATACCAGCTATAGCTAGTCAATGAATTAACCTTTAGTTTTATTAAGATTTATTCATATCCCAGTACTTTGATATTTCGATGCTTATAAAAGTTTATTGTATTTCCTCAATTTAGTCTTAACATTACCAAAAAAATGTGTATTTAAAAATTTCCTTTATTATCTCCCCTTTATTTTCGCCTTATATTTCCGTCAGAGATAGACGTAAAGACATAAAGCCACAGAGATATACATTGAGAGAGCAAAACTGTGTGCTAGAGAGTGAAATG
The DNA here is from genome assembly GCF_006345805.1 of Octopus sinensis. Taxonomy (NCBI): domain Eukaryota; kingdom Metazoa; phylum Mollusca; class Cephalopoda; order Octopoda; family Octopodidae; genus Octopus; species Octopus sinensis. The sequence goes on from NC_042998.1 coordinate 184,557,777, forward strand.
AAGAGAGTAGGCTAAGAAAAATCTAGAGTGATGTCCCTGAATCTCTTGGTGTCAACAAGTATACAATTGTTATATGGGCTGAAATACAACTCTGTAGTCACAAAGTTAAAAAAAATATATATGTTCTTATTATTCGTTACAAAGTCCCATTTTACAAGAAATCGCATTGAATATTTGTCAAATCGAAATGTATTTGGATGGAAGGCAGTGTAAGTTAAATTTTTATCAGGTAGTTGTGACGTTGTCCAGATACCGACAATTAAAGGCTGTCATTAGAATGCGACATTTATATACTAAGATATATAGGAAAGCGTGTACAGTTGCTATTTTCCAGTTTTCATTACTTGTAATTCAAAACAAAACTGGAAGGTAAATCTCCAGTAAGTGAAACCTTACCGTCTTGAAAAAGAAACGGCACATTGGCTAACATAGTTTTGATATACTCTTAGGAAAAGTGCATGTCCACGACTAGATACTCAGGTTTGACCCGGAACTAAACGGTTTAACAATAACCACAGTATCAATAACAACAAATCTATACATATTTCGTTTTTGGATTTGGTTTGCAAGATTCTTTATATGAGTTCGTGTGTTGAAGCATATTCTGTTGTGTCTGGGGAGAGTCATTTTCTTTTTGTGCCTTATAATGTATCACACTCACCGGTAAAATTTCCACTTGTTTCTTATTTTTATTTTCCTAAAATTTTTATTTTCTTAAAATAGCAAGACGCAACGAAAATTTTAGGAAAATAAAAATAAGAAAAAAGTAGAAATTTTACCGGTGTGTGTGTTTTTTTAAAGGCACAAAAAGAAAATGACTCTCCCCAGAAACAACAAAATCTATACATACTTATAATCAATAAAATAAACGAATTAAATTTTAGTCGTGTTCTAAATTGATGTAACTGCAAATTTGACTACTATAATTAACATCCATGCAAAGCAACGCTAAAACTTTTATTCTTATAGGGAATTTAAGTGCTGTTCACCCAATTTGTAAAATTACACACACATATGTGTGGTATGTGTGTGTGTGTTTGTGTTTGTGTATGTGTGTGTTTGAGCTGTGCGCATGCGTGTGTGTATGGTTGTGTGCGTGTCTAGTTTCATCTGTATTGATTTCATTAATAGGCACAACTCGGATTTACAAGCCAGAAAAATTATATCACATATCGTCCGTAATGACATTAGTGGTGTAACGATATAAGAAAGCGAGATGAATAAAACGAACTGCATACTGGAAGCGTACCTCTTACAGCTCTTGCCTCAATGTGAACTGATACAAATTTTATGGTGAGAGAGAGGTTAGGATGTGTATTCATTATTCAGCAGCATATGCATCGTTAAAATGTGAACTGAATTGGGTTAATTTTTTAATAGGTATAACGGGCTTACAATTTTTTTTAAGAACGGGAAATCGTTATTAGATTCGTAAGTGAAATGAAATAGTTCTAACCGGACATTAAAAACATACCATGGTTTAGATCTGCCGGAAAATTACTTGGGTTAAGTAACATCTTACTGTCTTTAAACTGGAAGGATACAATGCAATTTTGAAAAAAAAAATGACGCAATGTTCACGGCTCTAATGATAAGTCTACTATTTTCTTTTTTGTTTTTTTTTGTTTTTCAAAATGCCACAGTAAATAATAGTTTAAAGTTTTGGCACAAGCCAAGTAATTTCGGAGTGGTGGGGCGTAAATATGGACGAAATGCCGCTAAGCATAGTAACGATTCTGCCAGTTCACCACTTTATAAATAATAATGAAATAATAATAATAATAATAATAATAATAATAATACCATTCAAACTGACAGGAAGATAGATGCAAATAGGCCAGACATCATATTGAAAGACTTCAAACAAAGAACATGCCTCCTCATTGATATGACTGTCCCAATCGATATAAACGTATCTGTCAAGACCTACCAAAATCTGAGCAAATATAAAGATCTTGAAATAGAAATCAGCAAAATGTGGAAGCTGAAGACTAAAACAATACCTGTTGTCATAGGTGCCCTGGGAATGATAGCAAAAGGGGCTGATAGCTACCTAACTCAGATACCAGGAAACCCCAAAATGGCAGAAGTTCAAAAGATAGTGCTCATGGGAACTGCTCATATCCTACGCAAAATACTCTCTATGTAATCTCAAGGTTTAAAACAAACATAATTTTCGGTTTAAAAAAAAAAAAAACCCCCTTTTTTTTTTTTTTTAGACATTCATTAGTACAACATCCCCACCCCCAAATATATGGCACACTAGGCATAACAACAACATGAACTTCCAACCCTGTTGTCTCTTGAGGTCTCTGGGTGAGACTTGGAGCCAACTTGTACAAATATAAAGCAAAAGTCAAACATAGAATAATAATAATAATAATAATGATAATAATAATAATAATAATTCAGTGCAACCATGATATAGAGAATAGGAAGCGCAAAAAGATTCAGTTTAAATTGTGTCGTTTCGTTTCCAGAAACAGGAGGAGTGGTGGTAAATATGAAGATTGTCTTAGGAAAAAGAAAACATTAATAATTCCAATGATCTTAATAAGTGTGTCAAATAAAGTCTCCTTCGGGAACGAGTATTTTTCTAAGGACACTGTTGTTCTAACTCGAGTGGGTGGTACTATAATAGTTTCTTCGAATGGTATCATTTGATGATTCAATGTGAAAGAACTTTATCAGATAGCCTTTATGTATTGCTACCCACGTTTTTTCCTCTTTTCTTTTTTTTTCTAGTCGTTACTTGTATCAAATTATACATTGTAGCTATACAAGTAATTCCGGCTTTCTACTCAATGTAGTTGTCACACGATTCATAGTTTACTGGCGACGAAATATTGAATGAAACTATAAAGAATTTCAATATTTAGTATTCATTATTCGTTATCTGGGTCTTTAACATAAAAAAGTCAATTTCAGTTTGCAAAAAATACTAAAAATAAATTTACCTATTCTTGATTACAACTCAATATATAATTTTTAATTGTTCTTGACCCTCTCAAAAGTGAATTTTCTCACAACTTTGAATCGAAATTCCATTCTCAAAATTCATGGTTATTTTAATAAACGTTTTTAACGTCACTTTGCTTCACAGTAAAAGTAATATGGCCGATTATTTATGAATGAGTAAATGAATAGATTGAATAGAATGAATAAGTTATTTAGAAATATAGACAAAACAAACCGACAACCAAAAGTAAAGAAATGGTATAAGGGTATAATTATAAACCAAACAAGAGAACACAAAATTGAGACCACGCGGTCAAATCGAAATGGCAGAAGAAAAAAAGAAAGAAAAGTAGATTTATGAAATGTAAGTAAACGAAAGTGAGAAAGGAACGACTCAAGGACATAGACAAAAGGAAACCTTAAAAATTTGTACTGTCACAATCACCACTATTATGGCGACGATAATGATGACGACGACGACAAAGACGGCAGCGACCAGCACCACCTCAGCAACATCAACGACATCTATATCGCGCCGCTGACAACCGCTGCGAAGTTTATTCTCTGTTATTCGCCAGTCTACACGTGACAACAGCTTTTTGGGTGAGTTGCCACGTCGCGTAAGATGCTGATTAGGCCATACGGGTATTGTCCGAATTGTAGACGGCGTTGAAATGTTCATGGACAGTCGCTAGTATGAATCTTTGAGCAGTAAAATACAGAATTCTTCAAAATGAGGGCCTCATTAATAAAGCTACTAACTTTCGGAGTGTGCCAACTTGGCATTTTCGTTTATATAGGAGCAGCTCCTGAATACAAAACCTTTTCATAACCATTATTCTGTAGTTTTTCAAACCATTTGCTGCCATCCATCCATCCATCCATCCATTCATCCATCCATCCATCCATCCATCCATCTATCCATCCATCCATCCATCCATCCATCCATCCATCCATCCACTATATATACACATGTGTTTATATATATATTCATATATATGTGTGTGTGCGTATTCGTAATGCATATATGTATTTTAAAAGTATGTAATGTATGTATCCAACTTTCGAAACACATGCACTACTTCTTCATGGATGCAGGTATCGCTGCTAAGGTTAAGAAGCTCGGTTTGGAAACAAGTAGTTCTAGTTCGATCTTACTGTGTGGCACTTTGTTTGGACAAGTGTTTTATAATATAGAATACATTTAACCACAACCGTTTGAATGGAATTTGGCAGACATAAACTGTACAGAAATCCCTCACACATGCACATATGAATACATACACGACTCTCAAATTTTTTTTTATGTATATTCATTCTCGTCTGGTCTTTCTATGTTCCGAAGAAAGAATTGGCAATCGAATTGAAATTTATTGTCAAGAGGAGATACTTACTCATAAATATACACGATAGAGAATATAATTTTAGAATTTCAAATTTTAGAATTGAATTTCAAAGCTTTCAGCTAAAATTAAAAAAAATTAAATCGCAATACTAGCACAAATCCACATCATTTTGAGGAGAATGTAGATTATATTGAACCCAGTAATTAACTGGTATTGTCTTAATAGCTCTGACAGGATAAAAATGCAGAGCTGACATCGACGAGATTTGGAGTCAGAGAGTAAAGAGACGTTACATAATACAAGGTATTTTGCCCGTCACTTTATTGTTTCTGACATCGAGCAACATTCTTATATGATAATATTAGATTCAATTTTTGGCCCAAGGCCAGCAATTTTGGGGGAGAGTGAAAGTCGATTACATCGACCCCAGTACTCAACTGGTATTTATTTTATCGCCCACAGTTACTCACCATCGGAACCAAAAGCTTCGAAGCCACCAGAAAAGGAAAGGGGGAAATCAAACGACACGAGAGAAAGGCTCGACAGAATCAACCTCATCTTTCACCAACGTTACCATGCAGTCAGTGCCATCGACTGTTCTATGTAAGAATTGGTCTACTTAGTCATCAACGCCATCACCATAATAGAAGTATTCGGTAAAGAAGAAACTAAATTCTCGAATACGAGATAAAGCTGATAACTTATTTTATCACCGCGAAAGGATGAAAGGTAAAGTCGACTTTGGTGGCATTTGAACTCAGAACGTAAAGACACACGAAAAATGCCGCTAAGCATTTTACCCGGCGCGGTAACAATTCTGCCAGTTCATTGATTTTCTGTCATAAGTCAGTCTTTTATTATAATTTCTTTCTATGTTGTATTGCACATCGATGGTGGTTATAACGTATGGTGATGTTGGTGATGATGATAACAATGATTGTGGTGGTAGTGATGTTCTTGATAGTGAGAATGGTGCTGTTGATATAGGTAATGTTGATGAGGGTGATGAGAGAGTTGGTAGTGACAATGTTGAATAGTAGCGCTAATGGGGGTGAGGATTACAGTGGTGATGCTGGTTGTGGTTATGGTGTATGTTGATGATGGTAGTGGCGCTTCTCCGGGAGGCATTTAAGATAATGATGTTGATGCTGGAGGTAATAGTAGTAGCTTAGGTATGAATAATGGCATCAACATGATGGTGGAAGTGGGTAGTGGAGTTGGGTGGTGGATGTGGGTGGTAGAAGTAGGAGGTTGTGGACCTGGTAGTGAAGGTGATGGCGAGGGAGTCGATGATAGGGTGTTGATGGTGACAGGATATTGGGTGGTGGGTGATCACTTTGTTGATGAGGGAGGGTCAATCAACCGGCAGATAAACAAATTATCACAACAAACGCAATAATTTGGTAAAACAATTCAATGATTCATTTGGGTCCATTAATATTTTCAACTGAATTACAAGCATATACGGCACGCACACACGCGCACACACACACACACACACACACACACACACACACACACACACACACACACACACACACACACACATACACACACACACACATACATACGCACACACATGCATACTTTCATACGCAAACACATTCACACATGGGTGCAAATAAATACACACGTCAAACAGAAGTGAATGACCCATATAAATAAGCCCTCTTCACTATACTTACTACTACCATCATCGCCATCGACATCACCAACAACTGCTACCGCAAAAATGACCGTCACTTCTGCAGTTGTCAGTACTACCACCCTCGCGACCACTACATGTACATGCAGCCACCAGTATCAACAGCAGCATCACCACCACCACCACCACCACCACCACCACCATTGCAATTACCTCCATATCAACACAACGTTCACAATTCTACGACGACGACGACCACCACCACCGCCACTACGACCAAAACCACCACTACCACCATCACTACAACGACTATCACCGCAGCCACCGCAACCACGGCAACCACCGCCAACACTGTCATCTCCATCTCAATCACCATCACGATAACGCAACTACTCCTATGGCAAGTACACACTAGAGAGAACATCAACATGGTCACTCGTCGACCTGCACAAATTAGCAGCTAAATTTCGCTTAAGCTTACTCCTTATAGCACAAAATATATTAAATGCACACACACACACACACACACACACACACACACACACACACACTCTCTCTCTCTCTCTCTCACACACACACACGTAAAATATTACAAAGTAGAAAATAAAAGGGTCTGCCAGTAAAGACAAGATAGGTCCAGCCGAAACATTAGCACTTTCGCCAGCACCAATGCGCCTTCCACAATTACCCACCCTCCGTTGAAATTCCTGCTCTCAACTACTACTACCGCCACAACCACCATCCTCATCATCAATGCCGCTGCCACCAATACCACCACCACCACCACCACCATCACCACCACCACCACCACCACCACCACCACCACCACCACCATCACCACCACCACCACCATCACCACCACCATCACCACCACCATCACCACCACCATCACCACCACCATCACCACCATCACGACGACGACGACCACACCACCACCAATGCCACGACGACGACGACGACCACCACCATCATCACCATTACGACGACGACGATGACGACGACGACGACCACCACCACCACCAATGCCACCACCACAACCACGACGACGACGACGACGACGACGACCACCACCACCACCATCATCACCACTACGACGACGACGACCACGACCACCACCACAACAACAACAACTACCACTATTGTCACTACCAGCAAAACTACCACAACACAACCACCACAGCCAACGCCAACGTCCATCATCCCTTTGTATGCCACTAGCACTATCACCACAATCACAACCACCATTAACACCGTTATTAAAATTCTTCCGCCACCTACAATTACTTTAATACCGCCATTAAAGCTGCCTCTACCACAAACCCCATCCCTGCCATCGCCGCCGCCGCCGTCGCTGCTGATGCTTAAAGGCTTTATCAAGTAATATCTATCATTTTATAAAACCCAACCAATCAAACCAATCAAGATCCTTATCCAGTGGAGCGCCAAAGCGGAAAAAGAGGGAATGAACGAAATTGAAATTTCTTTCATAGCGAAATGGGAAGGTTTGAAGCTTGAACTGTGGCCTCCCAGCTACGAGCAGTCCTCCGAGTGTGGTGAAGCAGCGAAGGGATGACATTTTCTCGTCCAGATTGACAGACAGAAAGACAAATAGATAGGTTGTCGCTGTCGATTGTACGGCCAGCGTTCAAAACCGACTTCAATCTATCGAGGTTCGGTGCCTGTTTCGTGGTTTTCGAGTTGGCCACCAGTTTGGTAATATGCTCCATTAGGGACGTCTTGGAGGTGGAATAGATGGAAAATGGAAAGAAGAAGAAGAAGAAGTAGAGGTGGAGGAGAAGAAAGAATGCAAATGTATAAGAAAACGAAAAGAAAAAGAGAGATAGAAAGAGAGAGTCGGTCTGTAAGAATGAAGTAAGAAAAATGGCGAAAGAAAAAGAATGAAACCAAAATTTGAGAACTACAGAACAAGAATAACAAGAACAGAAACAACAGCATTACAAGGAAAACAAGATCCTTATGAAAGCAAAGGGGTTTTGAGGAAAAAAAGTAGTAAAAGTTGAGGAGTTGTTGCCCATGTCTACAAATTTACTCCCCGAAGTATTAACAAAGAGTGTTGTATTGTAATATCTATAGAAGAAAACTGTAAACGGGCTGATGCAGCAGCAGTAACAACACCACCACCAAAAACAATGATAATGATTTCAAATTTTGGCACAAGGCCAGCAAGCTCAGGGAGGGGATTAGTCGATTAGATCGACCCCCAGTACTCAACTGTTAGTTATTTTATCGGCCTCGAAAGGACGAAAGACAAACTCGACCTCGGCGGAATTTGAACTCAGATCGTAAAGACAGACGAAATGCCGCTAAGCATTTTGCCCGGCGTGCTAAGGATTCTGATAGCTCGCCGCCTTAATAATAATAATAATAATAATAATAATAATAATAATAATAATAATAATAATAATAATAATAATAATAATAATAATAATTGTAGCCATGTGAATAATAATAATAATAATAATAATTGTAGCCATGTGTTGATAGGAATTCTATGGGGTTTGAATAAATCACATCAGGAAGAATGGGTGTTTCGTTCAACCTCTTTAAACAACCCTTATTCAGGGACTTTTTGAGCGGGCTGGGTTACTCGACTTGAAGAAAATTCTAACTGGGCTCCACCTGCAAAGTCATGCGCTATCTTGATGTGAAATCACCATGTTGCGCACATATGGTTGTGGTGCATGTCCATGGTGTACCCTTATCAGACGGGTAGTCATGATGGGTATACTGGGCTTCGTATATTTGTACCTCAGTGTCACTTTGATGGCATGCAATAATAATAATAATGATAATAATAATAATAATAATAATAATAATAATAATAATAATAATAATAATAATAATAATAATGATGATGATGATGATGATGATGATAATAATAATAATGATAATAATAATCCTTTCTACTATAAGCATTTCTGATCAAGTTGTTAGATTTGCCTTCAGTTGTCAGAGAAGTATGGCCTCAAAATATTCCAAGTAAATGCATCAACATCTGTAAATGTTCTAAAAGAACTGGAACTATATCACGAAGAGATTAGTGAAGTCATCGACACTCACAACGCTTGTTACCCTATTATAATGGGAGACTTATGCACAAAGATAAGATTAAAAAATGAGTATCACCATGGAAAATACTCACAAGATGAAAGAAAATAGAAGTGGATAAGATCTAATCAGTTTCTACTTAAAAAAAAAAAAAAACTCCAAATAATAAATACTCTCTTCACAATCCCCCCCCCCACTCCCGCCAAGAAAAAGGACTTGGATATGTCTGAAATACAAAACCCTAAACAAAATACATGAACTGAAAAAATAACAGATTAACAATCATTTTAGCATCAGCTGCAAACTCGGGTGTCACCACCCGTAACGCGAAGGAGAGAAAACTCAATAAATACAGGGGCCTGACTAGTTGCTGTCAGTTCATGCTGGTCGCCGTCAAGACATCAAGTTTTTGAGGATCCTTTACTATCAATTTCCTCTGAAAAATAGGGATAACGGCGGCCCGTCGGAGAAATGAGTTCCACAAGGTGGAGTGGCTGCTGCAGCGAGTGTCGCTGGCCATTCTCCGCGGCAACGTCTTCACAGTCATTTCCGCAGGGTGCTGCGGAGCACAACATTTGTTCTGAGGTACATGGCTCATTGCGCCCCACTCATCTTCCGCTGCTTTATCAACCCCCACTTTTTTTCCCTTACTTTCTTTTCCTTTCTTATCTCTCTTTGCTGTATCTGTGTATTTCTAAAAAAATTGTGAACTACAAAGAAAAAAAAATTAACAAGACATCGTTTAAGGTCAAAAGCAGCAATTATAGAATAACAATAAGCTTCCAATCGCATTCTATAAGGTAAGAAAGAAGATATTCCACTTCAAGAACAAACTAATGAGGGTCGTAAAAGGCCAAATCGTTCGCCAAAGCGAATTTCTCACACATTCTCAATTTGCAGGTTGCATAGTTCTAACATAAAGAAAATATTAAAGAAAAACAAGAATTACCTTGAGTTGGTGAGCTTTAGGGATTCTAAGTTACATATTAAAAAGACAAATTATCTTAAGCCTTAAATGACGAGTTTACAACCGATTTCTTACGGTGCAGAAACATAGAGTTTTAAAAGAACTTAAAATGCGAGTTAAAGATTGTTCAACATGTTCACGAATGCATGGCGCTTGGAATAATGTGGAGAAAACAACATAAGATAACAAAACAGATCCGAAAAGAAATAAAATGACATTGCCAAATTCATAAAACCGTTTGGCTGGACATGTCCAGAAGAATATAAACGATTAGAGAAAAAAGACAATAGTGAAAAAGAAACAGGATGATATCAAACAAGTTGGATGAATGAATTGGATAGATTTAATAAAAACTAGAGATCGAGCACACAAAACCAAAAGAAAATCTTGGGCAGAAAGGGCCTTTGTCTGGCTGTAAAAACACAACGTCTGTTTGGATACATTGGTTACCTAACCACGTAAAGGCTCCTAACTGAATATTGCAGGGAACTTTATTTGGAAATCTATCGAGTCTACAATTCACTGACCTTACTTGTCACTCTAACATTAGTACAAGGGCACACATTTGTAAAGTTACTATAACCGAGTACATATGTTACTGACCTCAGTACTTGGCTTATTTTCTCCTCACAAAAGAATAGAAATCAAAGTCACCCCGGCGGAATTTGAACTCAGATAATAATTGAACAAAACTAAATACAACACTCCGACTTCATTTCTCATTCTATTGATGTGATAATCTACTGCATTTAATAACAAAAATAATAATTATAATAACAATAAACTCTTTATTTAGATAGGAGGCAAGCAGTTTTGAATTTAAGGGTTAACCAACACAGCATTTTGCTAGTATCATATTTTACTGACCCTCCGAAAGATGGAAGCGGACATTAATCTTGGCGGATTTGAACTCAGAATGTAGAATGTCATAATAAGTACTGCAAAGCATTTTGTACTATGCTCTATCGATTATGTCAGTGCATCACCTTTAGTAATAACAGTAATAAAAAAAAAAAGGATGAAGAAAAAGAAAGAAAACGAAGAGTTAATCAATGAAGGTAAAAATGTAAAGATTAACATGACGAGGACACCAGGGAGGTGTTGGGGAAGAGAAGTATTGTTTCGTTCCACTTACTCTAATTTTCACCTCCGCATCTCTACATTACCCGCCAATGAACCTAAAATTATTTTCTCACATACATATGCATATATATATATATATTATATATATATATATATATATATATATATATATATATATATATATATATATATATATATATATATATACACTCACATATATATATATACGTATCCAAACACATATGTATGTGTATATATATGTATATGAATGTACACACACACACACACACACACACACATACACACACACACACACATATTTATGCATGCACACATATATGTATGTACATCCAACCTCATGCCACACATGTATGACCTTTCCAGTCTTCAGTTCTGCTCATTTGAACATTACTAAGCAGCCGGTAGATGTCTCCACCAGCAATACAACAAGAGGTCAGATGTAATGGCCGAACAATGAACAGCAAAAAGCGCAAAATGTATGTATACAGTACAGTGTGTAGATGTGTAGATGTAATTGTAATACACTTGAGTGCATGCACGCACGTCTTTGTGTGTGTTTGTTTGTATGCGTGTGTGTCTGTTGTGTGTGTGTGTGTGTGTGCGTTCGTGTGTGCGTGTGTGTGAGTGAGAGAGAGGGAGAGAGAGTATGTGTGTGTGTGTGTGTGTGTGTGTGTAATATACTTATCGAAACTGATAAGGATATTAATGAGGTGCGGTAGGATACTGCAATAATGTTGTCCAAGACAGAGGTATTAATAATTTGATGCGGAAGCTAAAACAGCGACTTGGACGATAGAAAGCAGTACTAGATTGAATTTACGGGGTTTTCTAACTCACAGTTGCTTTCGAAAGAAAAAAATGTGATAAAGAACAGATGAGGCCCAACCAAGCATCCTTTACCAACCAGACAGGCGTGCTAAACACTGAGAAAATAATACTTTGAATTTCATTTATTACGTCTAGATTCTTTGTATAATAAAGATTTAGCTCAAAATAGAGTTATTAGAAATTTTGTTGAAAATCTCCCTTAAATCACACCCCACTAAGTAAAAATGGTCATATTATATAATGTAATCACAGATTCACTACATTTGAAAAAAAAAAGGCGGGATGCTCATGGTTGGAATATCGTTTGAGCATAAATCGATCGGATCAATGCTGACCTTAGGCTAACAATAACAATAATTCTGTATCCCATGGTAGACAAATATTATATAGAGTGGAATAATAATTACCTAAATTCTACTATATACATCTATAAGTTGGTCCTTTGTTTCGTTCTACACGAGTTATTATCCTACTGGGCTGACCTATCCAGTAAACTATGTAAAGGTGAAGTATTCAGTGGTGTCCTGTTGGCGCAGGTAGGTACACGAATCACCTTGCTAAATGACGACAGAAAGAGAGAGAGAGAGAGAGAGAGAGAGAGAGAGAGAGGAAGAGAGAGAGAGGGGAGAGAGGAGAGAGAGAGAGAGAGAGAGAGAGAGAAGCAAGGAGAGAGAAAAAGTGAGAAGGAGGTCTCTCTCAGAATGTCATACATCTAAAAGTGAGCTCCAAGCAAGGCCGTGAATGTGAGAAGTCGTTTGAGCGCTGGATAAAATGGCTTACTGATTTGATCTGGCTGTCTGTAGTCTGAGTTCAAATCCAGGCAAAGTCAACTTCGCCTTCCATCTTAGGGGCGATAAATATAACAACAAAGTAGTACAGAGCTCGTTTCTTATCTTTCTCGAAGAAATCGACCGATTCAAATGTAGAGAGCAAAAGCTTTTGACAGATTTAAATGTTCAGGACATGTCTTATGTCACAACAACGTCCCTACAACCTTATCAGGCGTTATAAACCATCTCAATATACAGACGTCACGCCAACGAACTTGTATAAGAAAAAGTAAATGGTTTAAGGATACAATACGACATTATTCTACTCTCTTTTACTTGTTTCAGTCATTTGACTGCGGCCATGCTGGAGTACCACCTTTAGTGAAGCAAATCGATCTCAGGACTTATTCTTTGTAATCCTAGTACTTATTCTATCGGTCTCTTTTGCCGAACCACTAAGTTACGGGGACGTAAACACGCCAACATCGGTTGTCAAGGGATGTTGGGGGGGACACACGCACACACATAACACACACACATATATATATGCATATATACGACGGGCTTCTTTCAGTTTCCGTCTACCAAATCCACGCACAAGGCTTTGGTCGGCCCGAGACTATAGTAGAAGACACTAGCCCAAGGTGCCACGCAGTGGGACTGAACCCAGGACCATGTGATTGGTAAGCAAGCTACTTACCACACAGCTACTCCTACTCCTAACAATTTTTTTTTACGTCAGGGAAAAGCAAAAGTAAGACTTCCACAATAAAACTATTATTTCTATCATATTCTAACAAAGGAAAAGGAATATCGAATTCTTATATTGGCACAAAACCAGAAATTCATATCGACTCTAGTACGTAACTAGTACTTTATTTTATCCACGCCAGAAGATTGAAAAACGCAAGTTGAACTTCGCCGGATTTGAACACTTAATTTTGAGTGACAAAATATAATACTGCAATATATTTTTAGCTGGTCCTCTACCAATTCTACCATCCATTTCCATTTTCCTTTCAAACAAAGGAATATAAACAATTTTTTTTATATTTTGAAATCGTATGTGCTCGCGCGCGCACACACACACACGCTCACACACACACGCTCACACACACAAACACACAAACACACAAACACAGAAATATATGCATAAGCACACACTCGTATGAATATATATACATACACACAGGTTTATATATGCGCATAGACACATATATCTGCAAATATACATGCATACATATATATACACACAAAGTGCAATTTCCTTGATACTTCATTGTTGTCAAAGTTTAAAAAACAACAGAAATACCAGCAAAAACAAAAAAAAAACACAACTTATACAAGAACAACTAAACAAACATAAAATTAGCCTCATCATAATAAATAAAAGTCAAAAATGACAGTTTAGAAAAAAATGGAAGGTTATTTCCCATTTAAAATTAATTTTAGCTGGCAAACAAGGTCCACGCGATAACTTTAGTTCAACGAAGCATACATCTTGAATACAAGACAAAAATGAATAATAACGAATAAAGAAGATATTTCAAGACAAGAGATAATTCTTGAAAGAAAGAAAAAAATATATGGAAGGCAAGCAGGGAAAACAGACGAAAAAAATTTAAATATCAGTGATGTATATATATATATATATATATATATATATGCGCACACAAATACATACACACATATATGAATACAAGTATAAAGTAATAAACAGATATATCTATATATTTATGGTTGAGTGTATGTGTGTATGAGACTGAAAGAGAAAGAGATTGAGAGAGATAGAAAAAGAGAGGCATAGAGAAAAGGAGAAAGAAAAGATCCCTATGAATACACGAATAAAGAAAGTCATAAACTGAAAAGCAAAGAAGTCGCTGCTTACATTTGAAATTTGCTTTAAAATGTTCGTTTTTTTTTTCTATTTCAAATTCTGCATTCATACACAGTATGTTTCAATCGACAGCATACAAAAAAAATCTCATACACCACTGTACAAGTGAATCGGATGCAGTCAGCCATAATTGTAGCACAGAAAAAGCAATGATATTGCCAAGTGGCCATTGAAGGAGACATGTCAACTAGTTACATCCATACTGTACACAACACTTGTACACTTTGCTTGTAACTCAACAAGACAGAAACAAGCAGGATGTTCTGCTCTTGTCTTCTTATGTAGCTCTTCTTTAGCTGACTACTATTCTTTATACTGTTGTTCTTTTATTTTTGTTATACACTCGAGTCTTCAACGTATTTGTTGCTGTTGTGGTTGCTGTTATCTATTTCTTGGAACTGTGATATACAAACTTATAAGTGCATGTAGATCAATGCATATTCACCCCCCCATATATATATATATATATTATCTATATATATATATATATAGTATATATATATATATAGTATATATATATATATTTGTATATATATATAGTGTATATATATATAGATATATGAAGTATGTAGATTTATACATATATATATATGTATGTATATGTATATAAATATATACATGTACATATATGTATATATATATATATATATGTGTGTGTGTATCTATATATACATCTACATGTCTGCATATGTATATGTATAAATATACATACATACATACACATACACATATATACACAATCATATAAATGCATATATAGCTGCACAGAAACACACACACACACACACACACACACACACACACACACACACATATATATATATATATATAAATGAATATATACAAACACATACATAGATATATATGGACATTATATATATATATATGTATATGTATGCATATATATGTATGTGTATGTATATTTCTATGTGTATGAATATACGTGCACATACCAACACAAATACACATACACACACATATATATGTATATATATGTATATATATATATCTTTATAATTCATCCACGTGAGCTTATTTATTGGTATCTCAAGTTTCGAAGAATAACACAGGAGTAACAACAGCAGTTTCTTTAAATGATAAATCTCTCGCCTGAAGATCGCAGTGACATGAAACTTGAACCATGAGAAACGAATTCAGTTTATATAAGCAATATACTTAATCCATTCATACAATTCCCTTTTTCTCTTCCTATCACAAACTCATATGTGTTTATGTGTGTGTATGTGTGTGTGTACATGTACATGTATGTGTGTATAAATATCTATATGTATGCATGTATACAGTCATACATGCATACATATAAGCGCGCGCACACTTACTCACATGCATACACTCTCACACATATATGTGGAGACAGTCACACATACCCATTCACATGTATATGTTTGTGTGTATGTATCGATTCGCAGTTGTAATTTTTTTGCTAATATAGAATTTAAGTGAAAAGCGCCATCTTGTTGAACTAGTTCAAATGCTTCTTCTCATTTTTAAAAATGTGTTTCTTTGTTTTATTTCCTTTATTACTTACGCCTATCACCAGAATCTCGATATTTATCTCCTTTCGTTACCTTATTAGTTCTATTTCAGATAAAGTGCTCAATAGACGCAATTTAAACAAGTCACTTCTGTATTGCCTACTACTTATCTTTTATTTTTTACCGAAAGTTTTTACTCTATTCCTTTTCACCAGTTAACTATCATCATCTTTGACTTTTATTTTACACTTGACAATATTCCAACATGCAGCCATTTTTTGTTGTCATTGCTTATTTCTATGTATTGATATATTTGAATAAGCCGGTTACAGGATCAAGAAAACAGCATAAGATATATATTTTTTGCAGAATCTTTTTAGTCATCTTAACCGCTGCCTTTCTTTCGTCCACCATCATTCTTCTGTACTCAATGACAATATTAACTAACTGCCACAGGATTTCATGTGAGGATGGTTGTGTAGGATAGATGGATGGTGCTAGTAGTGAATAGTAAATCTGATGATGAAGAGAAGCATTTTTGACGTAAATCAGACTTCATAACAACTTTCAGTTTGAGCCGAAATTAATGAAAAGAAAAAAATTACAAGCAAAAAAACTAAAATAAAATATGTGGATAATTTTATCAAGATGCAATCAACGTATAAAACAAAACAGAGGCTGCTTGAAAAAAAAATCTTAGTAGAAAATCTGGTGATAAAACTTGTTTATCAGATATTCCTCTCTTATAAAGTCTTCAACTAGGTTTTAAATAGAGTTAAGAACTAAAGGTACACAAACTGTCTACAAAATTTCAATATATTACTGTGTTTATATATTAAATATTGATTGACATCGCCAAATAGCGTAATGTGAACAATATTGAGAAAAGTGAACATATGTATAAACATGCACCCACACACACACAAGCGCTCGCGTGCGCACACACATGCATTACACATCAACATAGACATATATATATATATATATATATATATATATATATATGTACAAAGAGGTGGGGAAAAACCTGGTTGTATGACATGTCTATTTTAAGTGATTGTAATTTAGAACCTTGCATGTCAAGTGTGCCTGAACAATGTTTGT
Organism: Octopus sinensis; assembly: GCF_006345805.1. Classification (NCBI taxonomy): domain Eukaryota; kingdom Metazoa; phylum Mollusca; class Cephalopoda; order Octopoda; family Octopodidae; genus Octopus; species Octopus sinensis. The sequence continues at coordinate 184,574,961 of NC_042998.1, forward strand.
ACTCCAACAGAATCTCTCAACACTTGATATTCTCAATTTTATTACAAAAAGTTTCATTAAACTGAAAAATTAGACAATGATTACAAGGTCATTCATTCTATTGCAATGTTCTTGGTTTTTTTTATTCTACTTTATGTCTTTGAATATCTTTTGCGATAAATATTTGTGATCAAAAACACAGAGATAGATTTTCAAAGTATTTCACTAAATAAGCGCCATTGAAATCCATCATCATATCAAAGGTCCTTGTTATCAGACTAAACAGAAATGTGTTTTAAATTTGAAATATTTAACCTTTCTGACTTAAGAATTTATTACACCATTTAGGCTTACCATTCTTAGAAATTCTCTAACAACGCTAAATATACTATTGAATGAATTAATTTTCAAACGGCAAATATTAAATTTAATATAATAATTATATATTCATAATATTGATTTCTAACACTGGAGCAATGTGAGAAATTCTGCGAGTGGGCAGCGATTTAACCAATCCCAAATTGTATCATTCATATTTATATATGCACATAAGAGTTAAGAAATGGAGTAGATAAGATCCGGGCTACATATGTTTCATAGCGAGTGGAACCTCGGAATTGGTAAATATCAAAGCGAGGTGTATACCGAAGGCTACTCTTTAGGCCAAGGATATGAAAATTTACATTGTCGCAAGTAGGTACACGTTGACACGTTGGAAGATTCAATCAGAATGTGAAGAGAGCACAGTAGGAGAATATAAACGTAGAGAGAAATAAAAATTAAAAGAAGGAAAAAAAGAAAAAAATATAAAGGAGTGAAAGGAATGAGGAATTTGAGCAAGGTCATTTGACCGGTAAGAATCAATAGGGCTGTTTTGGCCGAATCACAGATTTGCAAAGGAAGTGCTATTTGAGGAAAAGATAATGTGGAGGGAAGAGGGTGGGGAAATATTGTTCCTGAAAGTTGTTTTTTATGTTTACTACGGATTGCTTGAAGCTAACTTTCTTCCTACACCTCGATCCTTGGATATATATATATATATATATATATACGAAAGAAGGTTTGAAAATGCAATTTAAAAGATGTTTATTTACTTTACCGGTTTCACTCTTTGGAAAAAGATTATCAAAAGTAACATGTGGAAGTTTGGTTGCGTTAATTATTGGTTGTTGCAAATTGCTACATTACATATATATATACACTCTTTGGAAACAGGGACATGTTAAGGACATAAAAAAGTACAACAGTATGTTGAGAATATAAAGAGGTTTAACAAGCTCATTGAAAAACTGGGCAGAAAAGATTAAAACAAATATATTATACATCTCAGGGTAATTTCCAGGAGGAATTATTAAAAAAGTTCAGTACAGAATATTATGAATTCAAAAAGATTTACATTAATGTAGTGGCAAGGTTGTTACTGACCTGTCCGTTTTAGCAGAAATGTGGAATTGAAAAGGATGTACCCGTTTTTTCTTTTTTTGTTTTCCTCAAGCATCAATAATTTTGGGGTTGGTTAGGATGAGGTGAATATGTGTGTCTCTGCGTGTATGTGTGTGCATACATATACATGTGGTGTGTGAATAGATGTGTCTGTGTGTCTGTAGTATTTGGTCAGATGGTGTCTGTTTGTCAAACGTGGTTGTGTTGTCATGGTGTTTTGTGTGTGGTGTGTGTGTGTGTGTGCGTGTGTACGCATGTATGCATGTGTTTGGACAACACTGCTAATATATATATATATATATATATATATATATATATATATTACACTGTTGTCCAAACACAATTAGAATAATTTCTAGGTATTTGTGTACACAATTTGAAGAATTTTGGTGAAGTGAATTCTGAAAGCATAGTTAATCCTTAAAACACACACACATGAAGATATT
>NC_042998.1:184581828-184591828 GCF_006345805.1 Octopus sinensis
CTTTTCTTGTCGTAGAATGGCAGTTGTTCATGCAAGCTGAGTCTTGCCTCTCTATGTCACCAATGTTATCCAAGGGAAAGACCTTGTAGCGTTATAAGCATCATCACAAGTGTTATTGCCAGAAGACAAAGACAAGGGTCATATACTACAAGACATCTTCCTCCACTCTCCAACAACCATTCCAATTTCCATTCATCTAGAAATATCGAAAACATGGTTATCTCCGCAGGCTTTGAAGCCAGAGTTTAGAGCTTGGGAACAATTACCGCGAAGCAGCCGATCCGATGTGCTAACGTTTCTATCAATACACCCTTCTATCCATCTATCTATCTATCTATCTATCTATCTATCTATCTATCTATCTATCTATCTATCTATCTATCTATCTATCTATCTATCTATCTATCTATCTATCTATCTATCTATCTATCTATCTATCTATCTATCTGTCTTTGTGCATTTTATATGTTCTGTATACATGAATACATACATACATACATGCATACATACATACATACATACATACATACATACATGCATACATGCATACATACATACATACATACATACATACATACATACATACATACATACATACATACATACATACATTTATCTCTGTTGGTTCACCTGCAGCGATAAATTACAAGGCTCAAAACAAATATAGTGTATTCTTTAATACATTATAATTGAAAGGCTCCTATTTCCAGCACTTGGAGTGACCATCTCTTCTCTCTCCCCACTCTTTCTTCATCTTTATATATATATAATATATATATTATATATATATATATATATATATATATATAATATATATATATACACTACAGTAATGCCTCGCTATACGAGTTAATTTCTTCCCGGATACCACTCGTAAAGCGAATACTCGTGAAGTAAAGCAATAAATTTCTATACTAGCGATGTAATAAATCGTAATTCCTTCCCAGGAAAATATTTTATCGATAAAATTTATAATAATCGTAAATAAATGACAAGAAAACAATAGTAGAATGTAAAGCATATTTTATTTAAAGTAACAAGAATGTCAAGGCCATTTATAATTAAAAAATGTCATTATTATCATCGTTTTCTGAATCCCTTTCACACGCACTAGACTCGCGCACTCCATCACTTGTAGACGCGATCGCCGATTTACAAGCACTCGTAGACGGACTTGTAGATTTCTTTTTAAAAAAATCAAATCTAGAGTTGTTTGCTTAGAAGAAGCTGTTTTTCGCTCTCTATAAATTTCTCGGTAGCATGCAGAAACATTTGTTAGGGTAGTAGAAACTTTTGCACTTCGTCCAAAATGTGGATCTTGAGCTTGAAAAGTAAAACTCGTAAACCCAGGGTCACATAGAGTAGGACTTATATATATATATATATATATAATATATATATATGTATGTATATATATATATTATATATAACATATAGAAACTTTCTTGGAACAAATGGTGAACAACCCTCCTTATAATAATGAGTGCACCATACCTGTCAGAGATAATATAATGAAATAGATCATACTACTACTACAATATAGTACTAGTGATAGGAATATAGCCATAATGTGAAATTACTCATTCGTTTGATTTTGGGTTTGGATGATGATAACAATTGTCACACTTATAATGTGAATAGTAGTATAGGGGTGTGTCCCAATTTTAGATTTCCTCATTCTGTTAATCTTTGTAATTTCAGACAATAAAAATAAATGTGTATTTGGTATCAATCCTCAGGAAGGAGGTAGTTTTTACCAATGCACTGTAGATACACAATTGAGTAGTAGGGTTGTATATCGGGGCAACTATGAATAGCATAAAACAAAGATGGAATTATCACAGATATACTTTTAGGAATAAAAATAGATGTACTCTACAGGCTAAGTGCAGAACATTTGGGAACTTAAAAGTAAGAACTTAGATTTTAGATTAAACTGGAAAATACTAACTTCAGCACCTGTGTATAATGAAAAAAAAAAATGCTCTCTATGTATTAATGAAATTTTCTCATTATTAAAGCGGGTCGGGCAAATTATTAACAACATTAATGAAAACTTCTTTTGTATTCATAGGCTATAACTTCACCTGTTCTAGATTCAAATAAACTTAGCACTTCCACTATTTATTATTTTTAAAACTCCCCTCTTTACTAATATACCTGTGGTCTTCTATAATTCTAAAGGATACAATTTTATTATTTATAATTTTATAATTTTTTAAGCTACATTTTGTATATAATTAATGGATGTGTCTAGTATTATTGGTTTCTTGTTTTTTGTATGGGGTTTTTGTTGGTTTTTTTAAGAGAAATGCAATATGAATAAAATAACATATTCATTTTGGTACTTGCCTTGTAATGTGTGGTTTTTGATTTTTTCCAATATTGCATAGTATATTGCATAGTCTATATATAATCTTGGGTAGATACCTAGCTCTGGATAATGTAATGATATTGTATAAATGTAATATATGAGAGCCTTTTGTGAGTTTGGTGGGTTTAGGTTGAGATTATAGGTTTTTTGTATGTGTTTATTTGGAAGGTTTTTTTGTAATTTTGGTCTTTTTGTACTCACCTTAATTGTATCTTATGCTATTCACGATATCTTTTTCATTTTTCATTTTCTCATCTACTGCCATTTTGCTTTATAATTATTACCAGCCTCATATATTTAGTTTATATCTATAGTCCTCTGGATCTGTACTTTAACTATCCTTCATACATATTTACTTTCAACAATTAACATATTATTCACTCTATTTATTTTTATTTATTTTCATTTATTGTAATATTATCAATTTTTGCATCTAGTCTTCTATTTATTTATTTTTTTGGCCTATTTAAGTGTAGATGTTTACATACATATCAAGTCATCTAATTTGCTACCTATTTATTTTTTACTTAATTTACTTATTTGGGGTAGTTTTATACATACATATCTATCATTTATTTTATTTATTTTAATAATATATGATACTATATACTGTTTGTACTTATAATTATGTGTATACCGTATTTATTCCTTCGTATTTTATTCCTTCTTATTTATTTATCTCTTTCATCTTAAGTCTTTATAAATATAAAATTATTTAAATTTCTGTGATGTTCTCATAAGCTCGTTACATTAATACTTCCCCTCTATTCTTTAATGCCTTAACTGGTATATTATGGCACTATATTTTTAAGTCAATAAGTGACTTATTATAATATTAAATTAATATATTTTTATATTTTATATTTTATAATTTAGCGTACTTAAACCCATAACAAACTTACGATAAATCTAACAACCGTATGTTTACTCTGCAACAAACCGGTGTTAAAATTTTAAGTTACCCATGAAATAATTATCTGAATTAGTAAACATACTGATATTAAAAATATATTTATATCTAAATTAAATATTTTATGAATTCATGGATGCTCTTCTTTGTTATTGAGGCACGTTATAATTTTGAAGGACTAAATGGGTGCATAGTTGCTTCCTTTTTGTTATCTATGTGCTAGTTGTTGCTTGTGATATGTATGTGTATAAGTGTATTTATATACATATAACTATGTGTGTATTGTGTCGATTGATCTGTAGATGCGTGTGTGAATATTGGCGTTCCTGACTAACCAACCGTATAATTTTCTTTTGTGATTTAAATTTCAAACCAATAGCCATCGATTAATCTAAATTTTTCTTTCCTAGTGTCAGCATTTCTTACTCATAGTTATTTCGATCTTGAAAGGATGACTTGGTGCAACTTAACTGTATCTATTTTATTATTTTATTTATTATTATTATTATTATTATTATTATTATTATTATTATTATTATTTTATTATTATTATTATTTTATTTTATTATTATTATTATTATTATTAATAGTAATTTTTATTACTTTTATAGCTTTAGAATTTTATGAACTGTACCCCGGATTTAAATTATTATTTTTCATCTCCATATGTGTTAGCCTTTTTTTTTATATAAAAAAAAACTATTAGCCAAATATGTATAATATCGGTACTTAAATAGTAATATATAACTATTATATATTTTTGTTTTATTTTGTTCTGTTTACCTTCCTTTTTTTACAAATGTGTATTATATTATATAGTGTAGCATTATGATGTATAAGTTTTTTATTTTACATTTTTATATTTTTATATTTATATGTATATGATTGTAAATATTTTTCACTATATAACAAATTTAATTTAATTCTCTGAAGAGGCGTGGGGGCATCCTTGTTAATGCCTCATTTATACCTGCCTTTATGGCTTATAGGTTAAATGAGGTATGACTGTCCTCACTGCCGAAACAGCTGTCAGTTTTGATTTATTTGCATATTATATTTGAAAATTTTTTACTTATATCTCTTTATCTTTTTAACTATTACTGTATATCTCATTCTTTATATATTGCCTTTACTCATATGTAATGTGTATTAAAGTATGGATTGAGTATCATCGGATAGTTGATGTTTTACTGATTTAAGTATGTTTCTCCATTCTCTAATTTGTAGTAATAATATATATAATATATATATATATTATATATATATATATTATAATTACTTAAATATCTATACATATACATATACATACATACATACATACATATATGTATTGTATGTATTTATGTATGTATGTAATGTATGTATGTATATGTATATGTATATATATATATGTGTGTGTGTGTATATAAATAAGGATAAGATCGTTAATTTAAAATAAAATAACAAACTTATCAAGTGGTCAGCATTGAAAAAATAACCTTCAAAGGTAATAATTATTAAAATTATAGGTGGTTTTAGAGTCAGTTCATGGCTGCTATTTTCAGCATGGTGGTATCTCGTAGATACCCTAATTTATAATTATATATATATATATATATATGTTTTTATGTTTTATATGCGTATGTTTGTGTTTGCGCGCGCGTATTTGTGCGGGTTGGTACTTGCATGTTTTTATCTGTATGTGCGTATCTCTTTAAATCGAGCCTGTTAAATGTAGTTGTATAGACAATGGCTATAAATGTAGTTTACAGGAGAAAGAGAAAAAAGAACAATACAAACGTCATTCGCTAACGTAAATCTGTATAAGAGACTGGAAAGAGTTGATTGATTGAATGCGCGGTATATTGCAAGATGGATCGAAAGAAAGTTAGTGTCATCTGTATGCAAAACTGATGTTTGCAAAGTTGTATGACAGCTTGTAGTGCCACGTAATATGTCAGGTCACTGGATTTTCCATGTTAAAGACTTTAAAGTCATTTTGGCGTAACATCTTTCTTCTTTCTTAATATTTTGATTTTGTTTCAATATTATATTTAATATTTTAGGCAAGCGAAAATATATCGTAAATAAATTGAAAATTACATAGATATACACAGATGTATGTATGTATCTTCTATTTTTTTTAATTATACATATATGTATATATGTATGTATTTCTCTTTCTCTTTTACTTGTTTCAGTCATTTGACTGCGGCCATGCTGGAGCACCGCCTTTAGTCGAGCAAATCGACCCCGGACTTATTCTTTGTAAGCCCAGTACTTATTCTATCGGTCTCTTTTTGCCGACTGCTAAGTGACGGGGACATATAAACAACAGCATCGGTTGTCAAGCAATGTTGGGGGGGACAAACACAGACACACAAACACATACACATACACATACATATATATATATATATACTACATATATACGACAGGCTTCTTTCAGTTTCTGTCTGCCAAATCCACTCACAAGGCATTGGTCGGCCCTGGGCTATAGCAGCAGACACTTGCCCAAGGTGCCACGCAGTGGGACTGGTTGGTAAGCAAGCTACTTACCACACAGCCACTCCTGCGCCTTGTATGTATGTTACATGCACATACATACACAAATATATGGAGTTCATATATGTGCTGTGTGTATATGCTGTATATTTGCTCATATCTGCTTATACATCTTGGCAATGGACACAATGAAAATTTACAATATACAGCAACATATATAGACATACAGAAAATTATATGTATATCATCTTTCTCTCTATTCATTGCCGATTACACTGCTATTCATGGCCAATTCTTAAACTTGTCAAATAATTAATCTTGTATTCACATTAAAACCTAACCACACAACAAGCCTACCACTGAGTTTGCTGTAATTTTGCAATCCCTTCCATTTATTTACAATGGTTGCAGTTATTATTTAACACATGCCTGTAATTAATCCAAGTCTTTAGTTTTGATTTTATCTGAAAATTAGCACATAAATGTCTCTCAATATTCCTCAATTAAGCAAGCTAAGGTGTTTTAAGATCTTTTTCACAAAATTAAATCATTCACCGGAGTTACTGGTGCAGCAAAGAGGAGGATCATACATTTAATCACAGAACCCTCTGGAAAGGTTACTATTTTGGGTAAAGAAAGCAGACTAGTAGTTTATTGTTACTAGTATGCAAGCTGTAGCTTGATCAATTCTGGCTACGTCAACTAGGCGAGCGTGTTTGATGTTGAAAGGCCTGAAGGCCCAAGAAACATTACTGATGAGGCCTCTCAGAGTATCAACGAGAAGTTTTGGGGGACTAAAAATTATTCGTTATTCATATTATTTCCTGAGTATGGAAATATCTTTTGGCATTATCGATACACAGACACAAACATATAAAGAGAAGCAAACACAAGCACAAAATACATACAATTTTTACACGAGTTTATTATTCTTTTAAGAGACACATATAAGTATAAACCTACACTTATATTAATACTTATTGATTTTCAGAGGTTGAGAGCTGAGATTTTGCCTGGGTGACTACATTAGAAAAAAAGCATATCCAGATCAAGCTGTTATACACCACACTTATGTGAAATGAGGCACAATAGAACAGTTTAATGGATATGAATTTGCGACCCATGAGCCGGTACATCAATATGTTAGCTATTCATCCATCTAGTTTATACACAAATATTTGTTGTTGCTGATGTTGCTTAGCACCTGGTCAACCATGATGGAGCAGTTTTATGAATAAGAGCATTCAATCCATGACCTTCCCATTTATTTTTTACGGGCAAGAAACTCAGGTCCACACTGTAGAACATGTCTTTCTTAAGACGGCAGTTATCAAAGAAAATTGGTTTTTCATGTTTACGCCAGGAAAAAAATTTAGCAAAATCTCTTTACCTCAAAGTAGAAGCTGATGGAGAGGTGGAGAAATGCTGAAGCAGAAGAAAAAAAACAGGAACAGGAGCAGAAATTCAGAGGTCAACATTAAAATTCTACCTGGGTTGAGCTTTCAAATGTCTTAGCAATAAAACAATAACCAATCATATTGTATTGAGTGAATCCTTCAATTAAACATTTCTTTTCTGTCGGATACGAAAAAGCTTTTGACATGTTAAAATGAATCACGATAAAGTTAATTCGGATCTTTTCGGTTTGAACGGCAGTTTTTTCTAGCGGTGTCATATGAAATTGTCACCCATAATTATGACCCTAGAATCGATCTATTGCATTTCAATCTGTTTTAGGGTTAGGGTTAGTTAGGGTTAGGGGTGGGGGGGAAGGGTATCTTTTTTTTCTTCACAAATGTAAATAAACCCAATCTGTTTCTTAAACGAGGGACATATTCATACGGCACAGTATGCTTTTTAACTCAATAGACATCACTGATTGGTTGAAATTGCAGAAATTGAAGAAAAAACAACAAATATCTTAAAAACTATAGAATTTTCTCAATAAAGCCAAGAGAAAAAGATGTTTTATAAACACATTCTACCAGTATACGAAGTTAAAAATTTTTTAGTTACCTAGAAATTATGTTAAAAACTACTGTTCAAACCGAAAAGACCCGTGAATTCGTTAAATGACTTTTTTGTGCTCTTGAATAAGAATATTTCTTTAACTTATCCATGCTATAACATCATCCACACTATAATATATCGAGACAGGGAATATTCTGTAGCATAAAGTATTTAACTCAAATTGCTTTAGTTTAACTGGAAAAAAACTTAGCAACACGCTACAACCACTACTAACTGACACGCTGTTTCTTTTCTATGTATTTTCTACCACTACTTCTGTAGGTTCTGCTGTTCTGAACTATTAACCAGTATTCCATCTCTACGGAAATCAACTTGATGTATTTACTTCTCATCTCTCAGACATCATATTAAACATTTTACCTCATCATACTTTCCTAGAGCTTCAGCCGCATCGAATTTATTCTTTCCTTTCGTTTTTCTTAGAGTCATAAGAGTGACACAGATTGCAATCAATGCATCAACTGCATTGCTCTGCTCAATCTAGGTAAGCTTGTAAAGAACTTGGGTGCTTTGCTTTTCTCTGAACAAATAATTTTAAATTTTCAATGCAGATTGGAAATAATACTGTAAAAGTAATCTGTCAGTATATAATATTACTAAGGAAACAAGAGGTTAAGATCAAATGAAAAAACGAAATAAGTATCACGAGAATGTGTTATATTCTGTAAAACATAAGAATGGCTGTTCTATAATTTCACAAAAAAACAATTGAAAATGAAGTGTTCCTAAAATGAAAAGCAATTAAATATCGCAAAATTTAACTAAAGTAGTTAATTATAAGAAAAGACCAAAACAAAAAAAAAAGTACATGAAAATTGACAAAACAATAGTAACTGAGAAAATAAATAACGAAAACTGACAGAGAAGATGATAGGTGCCTGCAGCCACCACATCAGTTGAGAATCGATCAACGACAACGTCAACGACAACAACAATAACAACGAGAGCAATAGTAACACCAACAAAAAGAAGCATTTATCTTTTCTTCGTTTCTTATATGTCCAATAGAGAAAAATCTCATTTCACCGCTCTTTCTTTGTCATGGTTACAACAACAAATGTAAAACACAACTATTATAAAATCTCTTTAATAATAATGAAAAAGACGAGGAACAAGAAAGAAATGGAAAGAAAGACCAAAAAAAAATCAAAGAGAAAAACATAAAGAAAAGTGAAAAATAAAAGAAAACTTTGATGAATTGACAGATGAATTCAGGAAAACTGAAAGGTATAATAGATAGGTGCGTTGAAACAATGACTGTTATGGTTGAGTTTTGATGGATTTTTCGAAAAAAATAAGATAAATAATAAAAGTATAAAAATAAAAAAAGTAACATAAATATCACCCCCCTTCCTCTCACAATTTAGTTTTGTTAAACAAGTAACATAAAAATTAAACTATTCAAATATTCAATTTTATGTAGGTGTTCTCTGTCTGTCTGTTTGACTGTCTGTCTCCTCTCTCTCTCTCTCTCTCTCGCTCACACACATGCATACGTATATATGTGGTTCTGTATATATATGGATGTATCTGTGTATGTGTGTGTATGTGCATATATATATATATATATACATACACCATATATATATATATGTATGTATATATATATATATATATATATATATATATATATGTATATATATATATATATTATATATACATATATATATATATATATATATATATATATATAATATACATATATATATATAATATATATATATATATATATATATCTATATATATATATATATATATATATATATATATATATATATATATATATATATACACACATATATATCGTGATTAATGATTAAAACATCTGTAAGTAGTACGTGAAGACATTTGTCAATACATACATAAAACCTGATAAATTACTTGGTTACTTCGTCTGTGTGAAATATTTATAAATGTCTGTTGTTCTTGGTTGACTTTTTGTAATTAGTACTATCAATAAACTAGTAGTTAACGCTACTACTTTAAGTAGAAGGCAGAAAAAATGGAGGTGATGACGTTTATAATTTTCCCCCAAGAGCACTGACAACTATAATGAAGTGAGATATTTGCAACCAGGAACAGAAAGTGCGTAGTTGACCCATAACTCAAATAGCGTACATTCTTCTATGCATGTATGCATAGATGTTTGTGATTTGATTTTCTTCACTTGCGTTTAGTATAATCAAATGCGACACTAAACT
>NC_042998.1:184596828-184599328 GCF_006345805.1 Octopus sinensis
AATAAAACAAAAGTAAATCAGTAGGAAACGAAAATCATCCAGCAGCTGTGACGTGAATGCTAGATGCTCATTTCTGCCTTTTTGGCCTTCTTCAGCATTATGTATCCGCTGGCCACTGCATGCAAGGCAAAATATCTCGTTACAGTGATTGATAAATCACTGACGTTGCAATTAGCTGCTCACCTGAATAAAATTTCGTTATGTATAAGAGAAGCAGTATTTAGACGTATATGTATTTGTTCATTCACACAGAATGCATATAAGCACTTATCTCAACGAATGTATTAAATTCATGGCTTTAGTTTTTGCGAAAGTGATAGAATAGAAAATAGGATCACAAACACAGAAAGTACAGCTAGTTGCTAAATCTTAACAGTTTCCCTCATTTGTTTTGTCCTAAATTGTTAAACCGATAATAACGTGGATTTGAATCTGATAATTTAATAATTTTCAGAAATTTATCTCGATAGTAAAAAATAAGACTATAAATCTAATTTTGATAATATTATTAATGAAAATAAAATTCGTATTCGGAATTTGACTGATTGTTCTTAGATACCTAAGATTATGTAATTATTGAAGCTACTTTTTATGACTTCCTTGCAATCCAAAATTTTAGGTGATTAAGGAAGGAAAAGAATTCCTGATTGAATAAACTCTTAATTTTTTATGTTAGCAACCTTCTTTGATTTATAATACAGTTCTAAAATCAAGATTTCTTATATGAACATAAACTTTCAGACTTAAACCAGTCACGCGATGTTATAGTGCTTTCGATTTTCTCAGGAGTATTAGCACTAAAATTCAGCTTAATTAATAAGCGTAAATAAATCACTAATTAAAACTTGCAAGTAATTCTTACACTGAAGAATAGCATATCTTGTATTCTCATTTCATACTTTACTCTCTTTGAAAATATAGCAGTGTTGACTGATTGCAGTTGAATCAGTTCATAAATGTTGTATTTATTAAAACGTGTGACTTTCAAGCACTGAACCGTGTCATTTGATACGTAAAACCCATTAAAGCACTGATTCTGTATATTATACATTTCGACACTCTAAAGAGAAAATATAACTTCAGCATCAATGAAAGAGCTCACGGGATGTCTGTTATTTGAAATACTACAAACCGAAAATGAACTGCAAAAACCAATAAATCAATAAATAAATATCTACATAATTAAATAAAAACTAAAATTATTCTATTTCAGATTTCAACCATGCAAAAGAATTGAACCCTGTGAGACAGGAAATGTAAGCAAGGAAGCTACATAGAACCTCAAGTCGTCATAGCTGGAGACACAGCGGACATGTAAAGGTAAAGTTATGGATCACCGTGCTTACATACCTGCAAACAACCAATCTCACACATATACACATTAAAATTTCCCAAAGATTTTTGTCACTTTACATTCGTGTACACATTCAAAGCTTCTATCGTGTTTACAGTATTTTTCTCAATTTGTACACAAGTTTATAGCAATCTGAACATAGGTCTCTACTTCTTTACCAATTCTATATTTAGGATGTTTACACGAAATAGTCAATAGTTTATTCAAAACGTGAACGATATTAAAAAACACGAGGACATAGCAATACAGACGTCTCTGTGAGCACACAATATCATTAAAACGCTCCATAAAAGAACAGGAAATTTTGCCATTGTCTGACTCTTGCATGTCTGACGCATGTGTTTAGTTTGTTTTATTTTTCATGTAAAGTGTAAAATACAATACGCTATGTGTAAGCTGAGACGAAGCATAAACCCTCCATTTAACTTACAAGTCAATATAGGCTGAAGAATAATAGCTATAATTCTCAGTAGAAGTATCGGAAACATGGAGCAAACTTAAACAACTGGAACGAATTCACGTTTGACAAGATGGGGAACATCGAACAGATTTAAGCACAAGTTAACAAAGCAAAACAAAGAAAACAACACTTGTAGGCATGCGCAGGCGCAAGCGTCCTATTGTTAGTTGATTTATTTTGTCTGTTGATGTATGTAGAAAAAGGAGCAGTTTCAACTATCGCTAGATGTGTCCAGTCGACACAATATTATTGTGTGAAGTGAACTGAGAGAGAGAGAGAAGGAGAAGGAGGGAGAGAGAGAGATAGTGATAGAGAGAGAGAGAGAGATTGTGAATGAGAGATAGAGAGAGTTAAAAGGATTATTAAAAACGGCTCGACAGCGTTCGATCACGGAACTTCACATTGTGAATTCAACTATGAGGGCAAACAACTGTATGGGGAATTTAATTGATTTTTTCCCCCTTGTTTTTATCTATCTTTGACTAGATGTCTTATGGTCAAAATTTAGCTCCTCATGCACACATACACAAACACACACATACATGCACACACACACACACACACACACACACATACACACACACATAAGCGTACGTCTAAACACGCGCATTCGCAGAGATATTTAATGGGACTTTCTGGTTGAGAGGGCACTTAGAATATTCAAATAATCAACTTCCTAAGATAAT
>NC_042998.1:184609328-184621828 GCF_006345805.1 Octopus sinensis
CTCAGATTGTAGAGAATTTACTCAAGACTAACACTCCACCAATCTAGGTAGATTTCTTTCCATACGTAAGTGAGCACACGTGCATATGTCCGTATATACATATATGTACACATAAATATATGTATATATACATCTTGTATGGTTGTATAAATGTAAGTATGCTTATATTTATGCATGTACACACATACGCATAGATACAAAAACACACACATTTATATATATATATATATATATTTATATATATAAATAGTTGTATTCATGTATATATATATATATATGAGTGCGTGTGTATCTGTTTGTATGCACACACACACACACACACATATACACATATGTACATACAAATATATTTACATATATGCATAGGGAACTAATTCACCCCGGTGGCTGCAGTTGTTGACCCAGAGATTAATGTGATTGAAGAGAGGAGGGCTGGATAGAAGATCAAGCACCTGCGTACTTCTCAACACAGAAAGCTACTCAAGTGCTTCAGCGTCGTCTAGTTGTAGAAGCTACGTAGATACAATTGCCTCCGAATATCTATTTCTGCGTACACTTTACTATCTTTCCTCATCTCTGGCCATCATATTTAGTCACTAGACGACGAGGAAGCCAGTAGGTGACCGTTCAATTTGCAGGAGACGGCAGTCAAGTAACCCTTAAATGAAGTTCTATTTTCTTAAGAATAGAATGGCACCGTAGATAATTTAATACCAGATATAACGTGTGAGATAAAAGAAAGATAGGATGTTAGCGACTGGGATGCCTTTGGTTATAGTTCTACTCGATCAAGGCTAAACTAGAGCTAAACGATGACAACAACGACAACAACGACAACAACAATAAGACACGCATATTAAGTGTTTCTGCTTCATAATATTCACCCACTTTTGTTTGATTGATTATTAAACTACGGGGTTTCAATTTTTCTATCGCCCTAGCCTTCAGAAATGTTAGGAGATCTAACTTCATTTTGTAATCAATAATTTCTAGGAAATTTTTTTTTTTAATTGAAGAAACAAATATTCTAAGGAACCCTAAATAAAAAATAAAATCTAGCTGTTTTATCAAACCATAACTATTTTCTGATTCCAAATGTATAGTTGAAGGGCCAGTGTATATATATCAGCTAGTTGTGCAGGTGTTGGCAGTGGAAATGAATACAAAAGCTCCGCTTCTTTTATTATATCTAACGCTATACATACATGCATGCATACACACATACATACATACACATACACATGCACACACACACACACACACACATACACACACACACATATATATATACATACATGCGTGGTAAATACTACGACGATTTTGGATGTGATCCCTTCTCTGTAGTTCCTGATCTGTTTTTAAACATAATAGAAGATAACCTGAACCCTATAACTTTACGTGAATTTACTAATGTAGAGTATTGTTAATTAAGCTACTAAGATGTACAAGTTAAATATTCTCGCCTAATGCATAACCTTAATATAACAAATTTCTTTGTGTGGTTTAACATTGTATATAGGACTGTATTAATTTAAACTTGTGTTATAGTTTTGCTTAACGAAATAAAGTAGAAATTGTACACAATAAAATGTGTCTTACCTGTTTAAATATCCTGATTTGATTTAATGAGGATGTTTATCATTACATTGTCGATAATATCTGATTTGTTCAACCGATCTTATTTATGAGAAAAATAATAATTATGCTCAATTATTGAACGACAAGTTTAATGCATGAACATCGAGGAATAGAACGGCAAGTTTATCAATTAGTTTACGACAAAAATGATGCAAATCTGCCCATTTATGGTTGCCATTCGATTTGATTATTGTAATTTGCCTAATTTGAAGTATATTGGATTTTGGAAGTGTTCCGAATATTGAGCCTTCATAAGCACCAAGTCGTATATAAAAGTTGGAAGCAGTGTTGTACTACTGTAAATCTATAGCGGATTCCTTAAAGTGCGGGAACCGTGGTATATGCTACTCTTTCTATCAGGTCAACCTGGCAAGAATGAGGACAAAGACTGAGATTGCACAAACGAGGAAGAATTAAAGACAACAGCTTGAAAGTTTTATCCCGTGGTGCTTTGTCTTAGGCTCAAACATACAAATACGACTGGCGCCTGCTGTCAGGGATCCAGGAAATGTAACTCGCGACGGTCCGTTCCATGCTGTTGTTGTTTAGTATCATAGGTCGAGATTCATTGCACAAGCATTCCCTATCACGACTGCTATCAGAAATTTTCTGCGAATTCTTCGAACACTATTATCAGTCTTCCCAAAATACTAACCAACAATCATATAAGTCTATTTCAAAAATAATTCAATGGCCTGATATGCACATGAAATGTCCCAAGGTAAGGTGTATGTGTGTGTGTGTGTGTGTGTGTGTGTGTTTGTGCGTGCATTGAGCATATAAATGTATGTATATATGTACGTACGTACTCATGTACGTATGTATGTACGTATGTATGTATGTATGTATGTATGTATGTATGTATGAATTTACACACACACACAATTTATAAACATGTCTATATGTGTAAGATGTACATATAATAGAAATATGACACTGTTATCCAGGAGAAAACTGTAGCAGGGTAGAAACCAATAAATTTCAAACAATTATACGAGACCCGACTTAAGTAATATTGCGCAATCTAGAAATCGAAACCGCATTGCAAACACAGATTTGCGGAAGCTTCCCATCACTCTACAACACTTATACAGTTCTGCGTGTAAGGAAGTAAAGTTGGAGAAGAATGGTATTCGAAAATGAACAGACTAAAATAGTTTCGGAAGCCGTTTCGTTTTCCGGTTGTTACCGTGTCATTACATTCCACTGCATTTCATTAGATTTCGTTGGATTTCACCATTCCACGTCTGAAAAATCACCTGAATGGCACACACTGAAAATATGTGGGTGTGTCCATGTATAAGAAATCAATAATATATTTGTAGGTATTTTCCCTTATCTTTGGAGGAAATCACTATACATGGAATTTCATAAATACATGAATTTTCTGACTGCTTTCCCATAAATATAAATAGAATCCTCATCCCCTCCCCCATGGACAGAAAATTGTTATAGAAATAAAGACAGGGTTATATTAACGAAAGAATCAATATATTGCAAGCCGAAGAAATCGATTTGTTTCACTGTTATGTGATCGGTTATGTGATTTAGCCTGGCAGACTTGAAGCACTATTCAGGTAAAATATGTTTGATAACAACAGACATAATTGAAATCAGACTTTTAGATTAAACATTTACACACATGCAGCAGTTGTTTAGGAAGACTCAAACATTCACATGCATTCTTTGTTGATGCACGAAACTAGTAACGCAGAACATCTATTCTTTAGTAACAATATAGTGTATTTCAAATCTGGGATCGTCTGGATATTAAGCAGCGCATAGATAGACAAAGAATTGCTGTCCTCTGGCAAATGAAATATCTCAAAAATGGTAAATGTTCAGAGTAGCTAGAACTAGAAAGCATATAGTTTGAAAAGATTCATCACAAAAGTAATACTAAAACAACAGCAACAACAACAACTACTACTACTACTACTACTACTACTACTACTACTACTACTACTACACTTACTACAACTACTACTACTACTACTACTACTGCTGCTGCTGCTGCTGCCACTACTACTACTACTACTACTACTACTACTACTACAACCACCACCACAAGCACCACCAGCACCACCAGCACCACCAGCACCACCAGCACCACCAGCACCAGCACCACCACCACCACCTACTACTACTACTACTACTACTACTACTACTACTACTACTACTACTACTACTACGAACGAAAATTGCAAAATCCTATGGGATGCGCCCACCAGATCAGACGTCGGAAACCAGACATTGTTGTAGTGAGCAAAAAAGAGAAAAAAAACCATGCATGATGATCGACATAGCATGTCCCGGTGACAACAGGATCGAAGAGAAAGAAGAATAAAACATGAACAACTATGATGAATTGAAGTGGGATACATGCAGGTTGTGGGCAGTGAAGAGAGTGGACATGATACCAATGGTAATTGCCGTTGCTTGGAAGTATCAGCACTCAACTGCCGACATGGCTAAAAAGGATTGGTACAAATGTAAAGGTAGAACACATACAAAAATCATCATTGCTTGTAACTGCAAGAATTCTCTGCAGGGTTCTTGAAGCATGATCGGTAAACAAGTGTCACCTTAGTCTGCTGGCTGTGGACAGCTGACACTTTCCATCATATCCAGCAAATAAAACTGAGAGTTTTCATCAAATAATAATATAATATAATAATCCTAATAATAATAATAATAATATAATAATAATACAACAACAACATAATCATAATAATAATAATAATAATAATAAAATAATAATAATAATAATGAGAATAATAATAATAATAATGATAATAATAATAAAATCATAATAATAATAATAATAATATTATAATAATAATAATTATTATGATGATGATGATAATGATGGCTTCAAAATTTGGCACAAGGCCAGCAATTACGGAGGGCGGAATTAGTCGAGTACATCGATCTCGTACTTGACGGTGCTTCCGTGATCGACCACGATCACGAAAGGATGAGTGCAAAGCTGAGCTGCAAGACAGTCACAAGAGCTGAATGCAAAATATTAATCACCAAAGTAAAAGAGCAAACCCCCCCCCAAATCAGACAGACAAATACAGAAACAAAGACGAAAATCTTACTTGTCATAGTCGACTTTGCAGTATAGTTTTCGGTCTCGACAGAAACAAGACACAGATAGAGGTATATGGCACATTGAACACTGTAAACAATGCTCATGCCAAGAGTTTTCCATCACCTTCAGGAGAAAACGATCCTCGATAGGACGGTGGCATCCTGCACACATTTCCTTAGCAGCAGAGGGCATCCTTTCTGTTAAAAAACAAAATATTAAAAAACCATTTTATTTACTCATATAATACCGTCATATTTACAGTTGAATAGAAACGCTTATGTTTCTTGATTCGCCTGTTTAAAATTAAACTTCTTGGTCTTCCTTGATGTTTCTTTTCTTTTCAGTTCTATTTCTACGTAGCCAAAAATATCTCTCAGTTATTTGTTATATAAATAGGAGATTGTTTTGCAAAGAAAGTATTACTTAATCCTCTTTAAATAGTTTATTAGTTGAATGATAAGAAAAGGTACAAAACATTTGGGTTAACGATTAATACTGCAACAATTAGCAACAAAGCAATTAAGTATATAAATTACTGTAAAAGATAAAAAATAAGAACAAATTATGAAATACTAAACGAACAGACTCACATGTCTTCATCTAAGTTCATAAATACATGACATACGCATGAATACACATATTCTTCCGATTTTCCATGCATTTGCACGCTTTTGCACGTTTTTGTGCATGAAGCTTCATGAGTTTATCATATGTGATAAGGTTTGTAAGAAAATAAAAAGACGGGCAAGAAACTTAACACTATGGATCAAAGATGGACATATATGTGTGTATATATATATGCATACATAAGTACATATATAAATATATGAGCATATATATATACTTTCGGTACAAATTTATTTTTCTCTACGGTGCAGAGTTTACAATCCTGTAAATAATAATAATGGTATTTTTTTTACTATAAGCTTAAAGCTTATGGCGATCAGCGTGCAATGACTCAAGGAAAATAATCAAATAAAGTGGCATATAAGCCCTCGACAGTAAAAAGAAGGCTTTCCAATCCCACGCGGAGAGGAAGGCCTTTTTTCTGTTGAGGGCTTATATGCCCCTTTATTAGACTATTTTCCTTAGTCATTGCACGGTGATCGCCATAACCTTTAAGCATACATACATACATACATACATACATACATACATACATACATACATACATACATACATACATACATACATACATACATACATAGGGAGAGTTCACGAAAAAACAAAAGACGAAGACAGGTGGTGTATAAAACAAACAGATGAATTAGTATAACGCTCAGGAAATTGAAAAAGTCTTTTACGTTTCGAGCCTACGCTCTTCTACAGAAAGGGACACAAAAAAAAAAAAAATAAGGAGAGAAAAAATGCGTGTAGTGGCTACCGATCTATCATGATATATGTTAGTGAATTGGATGGACGGAGTCTATATGGGCAGTCAGTCGGTTGGATTGCCATACACTAGGTCACGGCGAGGACTATATTGTAAGTACATGTGTCTGAATGGTCATCTACATGTAACCTGATTCAATGAGCAGGTAATTAATCATCAGCGAAACCAACGAAAGTCCATTTACTATTCCAAGGAATGGATAAACGGATTTATGTTTTAGTAGTAATGGTCAGTCTATTTAGCGTTATGATTTATTCAGCTAAAAACTCTACATTCGCTATTAAGTACTTTTTAGACATTGCTGTTGCCCATTTGTACAGTGTACCACAATTATTTCCCGTATATATATATATATATTATAATATATATATATATATATATATATATAATATATATATGTGTGATGTGTGTGTGTGTGTGTGTGTGTGTGTAAGACTATATATATTTTTCCTTATTAGTGTCCTGAAAACTCACAGCCTTGGCTTTGTTATCGCATTTTGTCTAACACACACACACACACACACACATATATATATATATGAATACCTGTATATTATGAAAATATATACATAATATACATATAAATGCATATATAATGGATCATGTATCTTTGTGTGCGTATGTGTGTGTGAGTGTCTATATATATGTGTGTATACATACACACACACATATATGTATATATATATACATATATACATACAAACATAATACATACAGATATACGCATATACGCACACAAGCACACACACAGACAGACATATCTATATGTACGCATATATAAACACGAACATCATCAAGATCATATATTAGTATTTATACTTGAATATCTGTTACATCAGAGTGTGTACTTGTGTCTGCTTCTTACCTTTCTTCAAGTACATGACAGTATTTATATATCTGCGTGTGTATTGAGTGTTCCCCAGTGTTTATGTGTAATTCTGTCTCTACGCGTGTGGGTACGAGACCAAATAATTACACATATACTGTCACACTAAAAAGCAGTATACTTGCCTCCTTAATACCCTGCTTAGACTTGCATAAATGCCCATCCTCACCTCTATAACTCTCATGCACACACTCAAACATATCTACATCTACACTCATTGGGATATAATTGACTTGGTTGATAGTGTAAACACACAAATATTATTTACGTAGTAGTATATTTACATTTGCATATATACACAGCGATATTTCTTCTAGCCAATAACAGTGGGAGCACCTGCAGGCCCGCTCCACTTTCTAGAAAGAGCAGCCATGACTATTTCAAATTACACTGTTTCATGTTTCTTTCTCTTTAAAAAAAATTAGAAAATAGAAAGGAACGACGATGTCTGAAAAGTTGAGATGGTAATGCCTGGAAAGTGTTCGAACATGGACCTGATCGATCAAGATCGATCGATCTCTGAAGCTAAATGACATACTGGTATAATTTCTAAGATAGAAAACTGCATGCTGGTTGGATCGTTTGCACGTCGGGCAGAATACTTAGTGACATTTCGTCAATCCTTACGTTCTGAGTTAAAATTCTACCAAGGTCGACTTTGCTCTTTATCCTTTCGCGGTCGATAAAATAAGTATCAGTTGATTTCCCCGAAATTGCTAGACTTGTGCCAACATTTGAAACCAATATATCTAAGATACAACGCTCACACAACCTCTCTTTCTCTTTCTCTCTCTCTCACTTACACACACGCATGTGAGCACATGCACCATCCCCTCACACGCAGATACATACGGACTCAAATCTACAGACATACACACACACATATAAAAACATGCGCGCACACGAAGGGACAAGTACACATATAAACATAGACTGCACTGTTAAACCAACCTTATTTACCAAATGTACTCAAACATGAGTGGTCTCACTTAAACCATCGCACACATGTTGACATTAGAAACTCTATCTCTCTCTGTTTTTGTCTGTCTGTCTGTCTGTCTGTGTCTCTCTCAAATACACACACACATACATACACCAGCGCGTTGCACTCACCCAGACATTGCAATACAAAAACCATTTACACAGAAACAAATTTACCACCAATTCAACACACGCATGCGCGTCGGCATAATCAAAACCATAAGTGTTCATTCATGCACGTTTTTGTGCATGGAGCTTCATAAGTTTATTGTATATTATCATATGTGATATGGTTTGTAAGAAAAATAAAAATGGGCAAGAAACATAACACAATGGATCAAAGATGGATATATATGTGTACATATATATGCATACATAAGTACATATATAAATATATGAGCATAGAAAGTATACCGAAAGTATATATATATATATATATATATATATATATATATATATATTATATATATATATATATATACTTTCGGTACGATGTTTTTTTTTATACGGTGCCGAGTTTACAATCCTGTAAATAATACATACAGTCGAAATGAATAAGTCGATATGGTGTATATAGTACACTAAATTTTAACATCCTAGCTCACTTCCGCTGTTTACAACAGTGCTTGGAAGAAAGGTGTGTAGCGTGTGATCGTCGCATTGGCCATGACAGAGAAAATTGCCATGGTGATGCCCGCTCAGAGGCCTATGCAAAGTTGCAGAAAGTATATGGAGAGGAGTTTATGAGCCGCACACAAGTGTACGAGTGGTTCAGACGTTTCCAAGATAGCCGAATAAATGTCGATATTGACGAGCGTTCTGCGAGACCAAAAACCAGCAGAACTGAGAAAAAAGCATCGCAGATATGCGTGCAGCTGTGAGGAGAAATCGTCGAACCACCACACGTGAGTTATCAGAGGATGTGCAGATTAGTTAGGGTTCAGTTCAGTCCATTATCAATGAAAATTTGGGCATGAGACACGTGTCTGTCAAGTTTGTATCAAAACTGGTTTCTTCTGACCAAAAAGACACTCGGGTTTTAGTTGCACAAGATCTCCTTGATTGTTTTCGAGAACTATGAAAACTTTTTTGAAACTTTGCGTTGGCCTCTGAGCAGGTATCGCCAACCTTTTTGGCGAAATTTGATGTAGATTCTCTTCTCAACTTTCTCTGTTAGGGTCAATGTGACGATCACACGGTACACGCGTTCTTTCCAGGCACTGCTGCAAACAGCGGAAGAGTTAGAAGGTTAAAACTTAGTGTGTAGGCACAGCAGAATTCAAAGTCAATTTGTGTCAAGCGGCTTCGCTCTCTTTCCTTTAGCGTGGTTACTATGGCAACAGTCCGGATACTTATTGATCAGACCAGTGTACACACACACACACACACACACACACACACACACACACACACACACATATATATATGTATATATATATATATAAGTAGGTAGGTAGATAAACAGAAAGAGAAATAGAGTGAGAGGCGAAAGAGAACGAGAGTCATTTGATATGCAGTGTGGCATGAGGAATTTATTGCGAAATATCCATTAGGAAATAACTACTGGCTTTTATAAAGTATGATTATGGTGCTGGTATGAGGATTAAGGGGAGCATTGATTTGGTGTAGAATCATAAGGTTGTGTGTGAGACATTTTCAATTAAGCATATTTTCCTGTCTTCTGTAACACAGGTACGGTGAAACTTCTGAACGAAGAAAGTTGAGATATTGTCAAGATATTTTTTTTTACTGCCAAGGCAAATGCTTCAGGTCAATGAATATTTCATCTTTAAAAGCAGAAACAACAACTGCCACAACAACAACAACAACAACAACAACAACGAAACAAAACAAAAAAGTCGAACAAAAACAGTATACTAATCAGTATATACACACTCGACTATCTAAATATTTCGCTCAAACATGAAAGATTCAAAAGAGGCTTAAGGAAGCTGGAAATCATCCATGTATCTCAAGACATGTAATTTCGCTAAGATGTCAGCATACAACGAAACAAACAATTCTTTACATTTACACTTGGTTTCACAAAGAGAGAACGCCAATAATGTTGCAAACAACTTAAGAGTCAATATTTGAATATTACCAAACTTAAAGACAATATGGTTTCGGCAGAGTAAATAATTACATACATACATAAACATTCTTACACCCATTACACACAAATTCACATATATATTCATATATATGCATATTCATATTCTACATATAATGTACATAGATATATATATATTATATATATATATATATATTATATATATATATATATATATATATATATATATATATATCTTATATATTATATATATATATATATATATTTATGTATGTATGTATGTATTGTATGTATGTATGTATGTATATATATATATATATAAATCCATACATACCCGCATATATGTTTACGGAAACATATACATAGCTACACATATGGAATGTTTACATGGTATACAACCTTATGTATTTACATGTGCGCATACATTTGTTTATTCACACACATTTACGCACACACACACACTCACGCACACATACATCACACCCATACATTTCTCTATTTGTGCTCGTGTGTGTATGCATACATGTATGTATGTATGTATGTATGTATGTATGAAGATATGCATGTACAGGTACTTGTGTGTTTGTGTATGTGTAAACATAAATTTTCTCATGTATGCATACGCATACGCACAGACAAACACTTAGGCATACACAAAAACACACACATACACATATACATACACATATTCTTACAAGACTGTTCGTTTAAATACATGCTTTTTATGCAAATAAATGTACACAGGTTTTAGATTATATCTTCAAATATCAGACTTCTATCAAGTTTTCACGGCAACATACTTCCCAAAACACCAGTTTTATTTACTTTTGAAGCGAAAACGAATAAATCAATCAATAACTAAACAAAACACTACAAAACATAATATAGTGAGTAAATAGGCATAACAAGAAGGGAAAATCTGGGCTTTAAACATTTACATGTCAAGATTTCTTTACAAATCTATATAAATTATGTACTCCAGCATGGTCACAGCTAAAAGTTTAAATCAGCCGGATAGAAGAAAGCTGTGTACACTTACAACTACATACAGACATGCATACATACATACATACATACATACATACATACATACATACATACATACATACGTACGTACGTACATACATACATACATACATACATACATACATACATACATACATACATACATACATACATACATACATACATACATTACATACATATAATTTCCGAGTATTAACTTTCTGAATTTTAACTTTACGTAGAGGTCGAAAGTGGACGTCATGCAAATGGCGCTAGTTCTGCGCAGGCTGCCACAAAGTCGCCGAATTGTCTAGGTTGTTACATCTGGCGTCTCTGATTGTGATGGTGGCAAGTCTTGGTGTAACCCTTGCGAAGAATAAAGTGTAAAATGGTTGGATACCACAATGCAGACAACGTAGAGTTTGTTACTTATTTTATGTGCATTGTTTTCAAATAAATAGGAGTTCAAATATTTTCTGCTGTCTCTGTTGATGTCATCCAGATAAGGTAATAAGAACTTAATTCTGTAACGTATCCCTCCCCTTAAATATTCTATTTTTATGTACAAATACATAATCAGAAACTGCAAACAGATCCTTTTCAGAATAAGAATTCTTGACATATTTCGTTTTGGGATTTGGTTTGCAAAATTCTTTATGTGAATTCGTGTGTTGAAGCATATTCCGTTGTGTCTGGGGAGAATCATTCTCTTTTGGTACCTTATAATTTAACACACTCACCAATGATAACTGCATGGCATGTAGGATTAGCCATGGTATTAACTGTAGAACTCGAAATAAGATGCATAGAAGATGCTTGTAATGACATGAACATGACACACATAGGGAGACATCTAGGAGCATTGCGGAACGACTAAATGAACATTTGAGACAATATGACAAAAAGCAGTTTTCCATACTCTACCAACATGCCAAGGATCAACATGAGGTAACCTGGGTCAACTTGACATCCACATCTTATCCAAGATAAAAAAGAAATAAGTGGAAATTTTCCGGTGACTGTATTAAATTTTAAGGCACCAAAAGGGAGATGGACTCTCCCCAGACACAACAGAATTCTTGACATAGACTTTTAGATATCCTTGGCCCTGTCTTTTTAGCCATAAACAGGTGTTTTATCGCAAAGCAGTACGGTAATGTTGATGCTTAGTCTCAGGTCAGCCATGACTGAGGTGACCTATGATCAAAGTGCTTAAACGGAGATTTTCATTTTGATAAAGGCTAATGTTAAAAGTATAGTGTATACCTTTTAAAAATGCATAATATATTCGTACACACATAGGTCTCTTTCCATTTTCAAGACAGTAGGCTATGATTTCGGGGAGGCGGCTATGTTGAAATCCTCTCTTTGGCTCGGTATTGCTCTGGAGTAATGTATAATTAATTGAAAAGAATTTCCGTTATAT
>NC_042998.1:184629328-184639328 GCF_006345805.1 Octopus sinensis
GTTAATACAAAAGCAAAGAGAAAAACAGCATATTTGAAAGCCAGTATTTGTAATGTATTGATGAATAAATCTGACCATCAGCCGGATGGCTTTTGGCGGATTGAGGGGTTGAATCGATCTCGTTTATTTGTTTGTATCAGCACCTTATAAGAGATGCGAGTAGTACTCTAACAACGCAAGGTGTTTACATCTGTCTATTACATACAATGTTGGCTATATTCTATAAAAATTTTGTAGGGCTGCATAGCATTGAGTTATACTTGAATTTCGTAGAATTTTAGTGATGGATAAGGCGAATTGGCAGGGTCCTTATAACCTTGCATAATCTATCCATCTTTCTGAGGTCAGTTTCTATTTTGATTCTTTTGTGGTCGAAAATAACGGAGTTGTTGAAGTGTCAGGTGAGATGTATGGTGGTGTTTGTTTCGACTCATTGTATTCATGTTTTAGGATACCTGCTTTACCCTACAAATCTCGGAATCCTTAAAAGTTTATGTAAGGTTATGAGCGTTGTTATTCCCTTCAAGAGTAATCAGTAAAGCGAAGAAAGTCGAATTATATACTGGCTACGAGACTGGTGTGTAGTGATTGTGACTCGGTGCTTTGAAAGAAAAAAACTACGAAATCGAGCAAACAAGCCACAAGGTAGCAACTAATACTATCAACATATCAATTCCAGTTCCTACTTCTGTCTCCCGCTACATTCACTGTTGGATATTTGACAGTTAGTTACTAACACAATTGACTCTGAACAATAGCCAACATTTAATGTACTGTAGGCTACAGAGAGACATTGGACAACAGCCTTGTACAAGGTGGCAGGTAGTTCACTACCAACACCTTTAACTACCCTCTGTATTATCCTTACAACTAGTTCCAACATCATCTAATATTAGAAACATCAACTACCTAATATTAACAAGCAGCTTAACTTTACATTGTATAGTCTTACTTTTCAAATTCTCAATTGAAGTTGGAAATGACTTGGGACTTCTGCGAATTTCTCGAAATGCATTTGTGCGGGTGGTAATGGAGTTTAAAAGGATAAGGATAGTGAGGTGTTAATATACGCTGTACTTATGCATCTATGGATTGACAGTTAGAATCTTGGATGAAAGTGATGGGTTTTAATTACTAGTGGATTGGTTTGCGGCGAGTTGTTTAAGTTAGTTAAATTGAAGATTTTAATGGAATTTTTATTAAATATTTTATAGTACTTATGGTATGTGGGGAAGTGCTTCTTATGTAATTTAAAGAAACTTTGTGATATTGGGATGATTAAGTACAAAACTGCGTATTTTTCTATTTCTATGAATAATGGTTCTTACTGTGTCTTTAATGTACTCACTTTTTCGGATAACATGTTTCTAGAACGGATGTCATTGTAATACGCAAAAAATAATATAAAATGTTTTTATTGATAGAAAAGTTAAAAAATTCATGTAAATAGTTTGTTTGAGTTATTGAAATGTTTATTGAGCGGTTAGATTAATTGTGAGTGTAGTTTAAACTTTTATCACATATGCAATATGGATTGTACTTATATTGGAACTTTCTAAGAAATTGACTGTGTAAAGATCAATCTCTATAGTGATCAGTAAATTTTGAAGACGGTATATATACATAGCCGTACACACACAGGCATATACACAAATATACAAACTTGCATATATACATACATGCGTGCGCGTATGTATGTATGTATGTATGTATGTATGTATGTATGTATGTATGTATGTATGTATGTATCGTATATTGTACATGCATAGCATATGCATACATATGTACCTAGAAACCTCCAAGAAACTCCTAGTTACTATTGGCTATTCTAATAAGTTACTTCATCTTTAACTCATTACAGTATTTGAATGAACGAGGAATACTACATATAAGTAAAGTTATGGATCATGTTGTTTTGATCGAATACTAATAGACACGACATACAATTAAAAGCAAGTTTGTTAAAGAAATAAACAGCCTGATGGTAGGTACAGTATGTTTTAGTATATATGACATTATCTAAGGAAAATTATTTTTATGCTCTTGGAGTTTCCGGGATGTTATTTAGTATTTCTATTTATCAGTAATTATTGGATTTTTCGAGTATATAAACAGATTGACTACATCTCTCTCTAGGATTGGTCAAACTGATGTAAACACTTTTGATGAGAACCGAACTAGGTTCGAAAATCGATGCGGAATGTTCATTTTTTATTCAGTCTGGGGACAAATAGTTAGATTTGCCCTCCTTATGTATCTACAACATATGTTACACACCCATACACACACACACGTACGCACATATATGAATGTAAATTACTTAACTCGTTTCTTTGAATCTCTCTGCTTATAAACGTACATACATACAAACACATAAACTCACACACAAACACACATTAACACACTCACACACACACACATATATATACACACAAAGACTTATATGTGTACTTATGTATATGCGTATATGAATGTATATATTACAATGAGTGAACTTATGAATGTATATACGTTAACATACTACAAAACAAAACTAAAGTATTGTGTAAAATATTTCAAATAGACCAAATGAAGAATTAT
Source organism: Octopus sinensis (assembly GCF_006345805.1). Taxonomy (NCBI): domain Eukaryota; kingdom Metazoa; phylum Mollusca; class Cephalopoda; order Octopoda; family Octopodidae; genus Octopus; species Octopus sinensis. The sequence continues at coordinate 184,631,909 of NC_042998.1, forward strand.
TCAGGTAAAGTAAAAATAAATAGATAAAAAAGTACACGTACATATGAACAAATTTCTTGATGATAAATAAAGGCAACTTTTTGTAGCAATATATAAGAAATATTGTAAATAAATGTAGAAATAATTGAAAACGTACAAACACACACACTCATGCACACACACGCACACACACACACACACTCACACACACACACGCACACACATACACACGCACGCACACACACTCACAGAATAATATTTTAAAATTTATTTGAATTTTTGAAGTTTATTATAATATTTATCGAGGCATATTATTTTCTGTGTAAATATAGCATTTCAAGATTTTGTTGTTGCTTTTGCTGTTGCTGTTAGATACCACTTCCGGTTTCAAAATAGTATCAATGGACATTAGGCTGGAAACATCACTTTCGGCGAACAAATGTCAAAGATTTTGGATAATGCAAAATGTTGTATGCCGACCCGAAAGGAAACATTATTTCCCGCCCTTTTAAAATCTATCCTTCACCAAAAATCTCTTACAGTTTTGGGAATGGTTGTGTGTTTTGAGTGAGTGAGGATATATTCATTCTAAGACTTTAAATATGTGTATGTGTGTAATACCGCTGTTTCATGTATAAGTATATGTGTGTCTATATGTACTTTTGAATAGGATCATAAATATATTACGTAATTTCTAAGTATACACTCTTATGACTTTGACCGCCAATATAAGAATTCTACTCTAGGCACAAGACCTGAAATTTTCGGGGAGGGGCCAGTCAATTAGATCGACCCCAGTATGCAACTGGTACTTAATTTATCGACCCCGAAAGGATGAAAGGCAAAAAAAATATATGTTTGTTTATGTTTTCATCTTAGGTGATTTTCATAAGTACATTTCTACATTTCTTGTACGTACATATACGTAAATTGGTCTTTGTTTTTATACATACGAGGTCTGTTCAAAATTAAACAAAACATTTCAAAGGCACTACTGCAGTGCCTATAGGAATGAACAGTAGCTAAATTAGAAATTTAACATCTAATCGTATTTTAGTGTTGCCACAGCATAGATTCTGTGATTGCTCACAGATAAAAAGTAAAAGAACCGTGTTATAGCCAGTCAGCGCTGTTTAATCATTTGAGTGCTGATGCAAATTTCCTGAAGAGGATCATAACAGCTGGTAATAGTTGTCACTATGGCAAAAGATGTACAATAGAGTTACTTAAATTTGAAGATGAAGATGAAATCGTTTTATATTTCTTTGTAGAAGAGTATCGTTCATCGCGAGTTTGTCTCATGTGGTCAAAGAATCAATGACGACTTTTACTTAGATGTCCTGAGGTGCTAGAAAGAAGCTAACCAACTTAGATTATGACTTGAAGAAATATCCATGTATACACACTCATATATATTTGATGTTAACAATCAAAAGCATAGAAGTAAATTCCGAGTTTCCATTTCCATTCACACTATTCCCTTTGCAGAAAAATGTTAATTAGTCGTAATCGGAACATTCTCTAGCCAGAATAGAATTAATAATTTAGTAAGCTCAAAATGTCTATTTATCTAACTAGCGGTTTGTTTGAATGTTATTTTGTCTAACCATAGACTTACTCTGCACTACAGAATATATCTATAGATTTTTGTTTAGCTAACACTATGTATTGATAAATGTATAGAAGTACCGAATGACATTGAAATAAATCACTTATGAACCTTAAACTCTTTGTATGTAACTCACTTTAATGCTATTTCTTTAACTGGTAATATTTTCCTTCATTATTATCCATAGACATTTACATTAATCACATGGACTTCAGCGGTGTTTAGGTGAGTCTTCGTAAAAGCTAACCTGCATGTCCAACATTATTCAAGTTTGATGACCTTTATGTAAATTTTGGTTCTAATTAGAAGCTGTACATTTAGTTGCTCGTTCATGTTTGTGGACATTTTATATCTAAATTCATCTTCATGTGAGAAAATCATTCATTGGTTTTTATATTTATTAACTTGATCGTTTTCTGACGTGTTATACGAGTAAAATATAGAAAGAAATAGTTCATTTTACATTGTAGAAGCTACTGGCAATCGAAAGGAAGGCCTTTCAAAAACTATTCAAATGAAATACTTTATCCAAATCTCTGGCTATGAATAATGAATCAGAAAACACACAAAAGCGCACTTTGAAGTGTTTTCAAGCGTCTAACTATTCTTAACCAAATAATTGAATAGCTAAATGTCACAGCTGGTGTAGTGATTTTGTTTCGACTGCCTCTTAGAGTAGGCTTGATGTGATCGGGGTAATTTACCAGAAAATCGCAAAGCAAACGTTAAAGGTATTTTGCCGTTTGGAGTAATGGCCGTTCTCATGCAGTATCAATGGCTGAGTGAATAGTTCGGCCATGGTTTAATATGGAAGTCATGTGAGTTCAAATTTACAGCAACAAAATGTCTGTAAGGGCAGTCATACAACTTACAGTAATATTTTTCTTCTTCCGCTCATATTGACGTGAATGCGTTGGCCATTTATCACCAAAACATTTGCGTATATTACAGGATGGTTCTACATACTATTAAAAAGTACTATGAAAAGCAAACAAAGAATGACTAAGTCTCTACAAGGCTCGGTAAGTCCAGTGAAATATTATTGCAAATCGCAAAAATATTTATTCACATTTTTATTAGTTTGGATTAACTTAATGTATTTAAAGTAAGCATTATTTTTGAATAACATTATTATTAAGAGGTATCAGTGTAAATTATGTACATTGCTGACTAATCAATTAGGTATAAAACCACACATTTATAACAGAGGCCAAATTAATTTTGACAGTCATATCTTTCTTAAGATATTCATGAAAGACGTTCATGTCTTTCTTAAGCGATTTAAACGGTGTGAAATGATACCAAGCGGAAATGGCAATCAGGTTTACATAGTTCGGTCTAAAGTGTGATTTCTTCAAGGATTATTTGACGAAGAAAAGTTTTTGTCTTCGTTTTACCAACAACAGGTTTCAGGTTATTTGAACGCTCGCCTCATTATTCTAGGAGGAAGAGAGTACATTACATTGATTTTAACGGTATACATACATATATGCGTGCATGCATGCGTACATACATATATAAACACACTCACGCTCGTCCACACATATATTTATAGAAGCTGTTTGTATTGTTTATATACAAAATAGCTTTTGGGGTAAAAAGAAGAGTTACCCACTATAGTAGTGGTAGTAGTAACCTCAGTAAGATTTAAAAAATGCATCCATTCCTTTCCCATCAAGTATTTTCAAGCACACAAAAAGCAGACTAAAAAGCGAAGCACAACAAACAGTTAATGCGAAAACATATCTTGACACAGGTATCCTAAAACAGGAATACAATGAGTCGTAACAAACACCACCATACATTTCACCTGACACTTGAACAACTCCGTTATTTTCGTTATTATCACACAGTTGTTCACTGGAAAGCCAAAAAGTGTTAGAAACATCGTTACAAATGAAAAACAAAACAGTATAAACAATACGAACAACAAAAATAACACAGCCACCAAGAATAACATTTCATCTTTTACAAGCGTTGTGGGTCATAAAGAGTTATTTGATACGATCAGGCACAATGTGAATGAAAATGTATGCATAAGGTAAAAATCCAACAAATATATCCAGCGAAGAACAAGAAAAGTGATATGTCTTTGCTTTTTAAGTAACAGCGAGATTTCCATATACTCTCGCTCTCGAAAGGAAATTTAGAGAGAGCCCCAGCTGTTGAGTACTCCCCCAGGGATGGCATATAAAAGTGCATACGCGTATTACAGAAAGAGATATAGTATAGGAATAGGGGTATTACAGAAAGAGATATAGTATAGGAATAGGGGTATTACAGAAAGAGATATGGTGTAGACGTTGTCCCTTAGCTTCCTGATATCTATAACGCAGCGGTATGAACATGTATGGAGCGCGGAAATGACCCGCAAAAACGAGACCAATTGAGATTTGCATGAATATCCGAATCCTGATGATATCCAATGATCATAATTCTATAATGGAATTATAATCCAACGAGGGATCAGAAATTAGGTCAGAACGATGATGTAAGACAGAAGATCTTGTTGCTACGCAATTGGTTGTAAGGACCACATGAAAGTGTTTTGGTCAGAAGAAACAAAAACAGCTAAACAGAAAGGCGAGTGGAAAACAGTAAGCAGAGGTGGTGATAACATAGGCCTCTGATGCGAAGACCATAGCTGCTTCAATCGTTTTCCTACATAGAAAATAACTCAGTATACTGTTAAGATCGTGCTTTGTGCTATGTGAAAATTTTTTTTTAAATATAAGAAGTTCAAAAGTGAAGTAAATTGATTTGTCGTTATAATTGATTCGTCGTAAAAGAACAAGTCAAACTTTTCGAGCAGCACAGGCCATTCTAAGTACTATTACTGGGTTCAGTGGATCCTACTATTCACAATTTAAATAGTTTGATCTATCTTAGTTCTGGCTATCGTATGTAAATTATATCTTTAGAAAATTATATCTTTAGATTGGGATTTAATTCACAAGCCTTGATTTTACACAAGTTCTCAGTTTTGTTTTCCTCTGACCACTTATCTCTAAGACATGCGCATGTCAATTTAAATTATATTTTAACTAATTTTTAGCAACGGCAGCCATACCGAAACGCAAGCTTTATCTCAAAATGATTAGGTTCTCAGCGTTATATATATATATATCTTCTGTTTGTAATAATTATTTTTACTTTTATCTATAATGGAAAGTATATCTCAGAACTGCTTATGTGTTTCTCATTGTACAATCTCTCATCATATATATTCTACCATTACTGACTCGTTTGTTTTCTCTTGTAAAGAGTTTTCCGATGTTCTGGGAATAAAATATTGTTTAGATGTCCTCTTTTCCTTTGTAATCCCCGCGAAACATGCATGAAATATTATGTAAACAATAAAAAAGTAATTAGAGAAAAAGATAAATTCCAGATGAAAGGGTTGTGCGATCTGATTTCAACATTCGGTTGAAAGCATTTTGCTTCATAGGCGTAGTTAATATCTATCGAGAAAAACAAAAAAATTCGTCTCTCAGGGAACACAAACATGGTGTTCAGTAAAAAAAGTCTATCATCTACCACACAATATAGATCTAGAAGATAAGGCTTGATAGTAAAACGGCTTCATGATGTTTTAAACTCATGTTGCATAAACTGGTATTCGAATCCATATCATTAATAACTGACAGAAGTATGTGTGTCACTTAAGTTTTTACTAGATCTGTTAGTCTATCTTGTTGACGGGCTACACTATATGCTTCAAACTATTTAGACACCTAATAGCGAACCAAGCAAAACTTCCTGGGAAGGTATTCCAAAAAGCTAGTGTCTTGTCTATGGAAGTATTTGACAACAGCTGTACAAAAAGCGTTTCCAAAGCCCGATGTGTTAGTTTCAATGCTGAGGGACTGTATTAAATAATATAAGGCAAAATCATGACCTTGATAAATATTGATTTCAAATTTTGGGTCAAGGCCATCAAGTCCTGAGGAGGGTTTAAGTAGATTACATGAACCTCAGTGTTCAACCCCGAAAGGATGAAAAGCAAAGTCGATCTCGGCAAAATTTGTACTCAGAACGTAAAGACAGACGAAATGCCGCTAAGCATTTTTGTCCGGTCTGTTAACGATTCTGAAAGCACGCGCCTTGGCCTTGATGTATATTGCCAAAAGAATGCCAGTACATTGAAAACAACACTGCAAAACATTCTTTTTCTTTTCATTTGTTTTGAAATCTTTATGAAATGATACATAGTAATAATCAAAAGAAGAAGAATGAACTGGAGAAGAAACAGATGAAAGAAGAGTGCGTGTATGATATCAACGTTTAACTGTTATTGTTAAATTATCATTTAATCCTTCAAATATACTTGATCCAATAATTGAAATACACCCAAAACATAGAATAATTAAGATCCGCTAATTATTGTATGAAAGAATTTTCACGTGAGTCATTAAAGTATTATAAATTGTTAGTATACTTTTGTTAATACAACAAGAATACCTACACTGTGTTAAAAAGTACTTCGGTTGGTACAAAGTAATTTGGTGTGTAAATGTGGTTGAGGCGATTTAGTTGGTTGGTTTGGTGCTGCTACTTCAATGCAGCCCATCAGTACCCCAGGCTATGTTATATATACTGTGTAAATTGTTGCTATATTATTGTTAGGTACGATAATTGCGCATCAAACGCTAGAGTATTATTGTAGTTGTTCTCATATATTTTCATACTATTCCGGATGGTGTAATTAGGGCTCTGTATTGTTATATGTAATATGTATATAATTCCTCTTTCTCTATCAATCTCCCTGCGTATGCGTAGATAGATAGATAGATAGATAGAAAAACAGATAGATAGCTAGATAAATAGATAGATATACAGACACACAGATATATATATATATAGATATATATATATATATATATATATATATATATATATATATATATTATATATATATATATATAAAATATTATTCGAGACAAAACCACTATTTTGCAAAACAAACAAGGAAAGACTTAATCAATACATAAAATTTTAATAAATAGTCAAAAAAAACCGCCACTACAATCGTTTCTTGTCTTGATCGACAATCTTCAGGTGGACTTCCAATAATTCAATAATTCAGTGTCAAATTATGAAGACTTCATAATTTGACACTGAATTATTGGAAGTCCACCTGAAGATTGTCGATCAAGACAAGAAACGATTGTAGTGGCGGTTTTTTTGACTATTTATTAAAATTTTATGTATTGATTAAGTATTTCCTTGTTTGTTTTGCAAAATAGTGGTTTTGTCTCGAATAATATTTTATAATATTTTACTATAAAATCGATTTAATCCTAAATCTGATTTTTTCCCTGTAAATTTGGATTTATTCCCTAATATTTATTATTATATATATATATATATATATATATATATATATATATAATATATATATATATATAGAGAGAGAGAGAGAGAGAGAGATAGATAGATTGATACAATAACTTTACGAGTGTGTTTCATACATAACACTGAAATATATAAATGTACACCATTGTTGAAAGCGTATGGGGGTTAGTTTTTGGACAAATCTGGTATGTAAAGGAGAATCCATTTGTAAACATGAGGTCATGTTAGTACCTAAAAGATATATAAGTATAATTAGTTATTTTATAATTATTATAATTATTTGTTGTTTTAGAAAAAGGTTAGCCTTGAATGATCCGATCAGCTTTGACCATTTCGTCTTCTTTAAAAGCATATTATACTTACGATTGCATTGTTATTGGGTTAAATGTAGCTGCTGTTTCTTACAGATTCAGTTGCCAAGATAGTCATGCATAAAATGTAAATGATACAGCTAAGCTTTATTAGAGTGATGTTATA
>NC_042998.1:184646828-184658818 GCF_006345805.1 Octopus sinensis
TCAAACTAAGTTTGGTGAAATGAATTATTACTCAATTTATAAGGACTATTTCAGTAAATTTTTCTATAAGGACTTGTAGAGATTTTATGTCAATCCCAATAATGGAGTCATGTATGAAAATTTGACCTTTAATATTGGCAATTCTTGTTTCCTATTAAAGCTACCAATTTTTTCATAAGAAAAGTATGTGCATCGGATTTTCTCAACAAATTAGATCGGAAAATAAAGAGAGCTAAATTATATATATATATATTTTTCAGAATGAGATAAAAATCGAAGGCTGTGAAAGATTTTAGAACATTTACAAGTAGATCTTACAGCTGTTTCCGGGATATTTTATATATCCCTTCATCGGAGACGGTGTGAGAAAATGGTTAAGCAATAGTTAATTTAGATAAGATATGAAATAGAGAGTGAAGTGGAAGAATGAAAATAGATGTGAGATATGCAGGGATACAGCTGTAAGACCTTCTATTTATAAACGCTCTAAAATCTTTCACAGCCTTGGACTTTTTATCTCATTCTGAAAAAAATTATATATATATGTATGTATGTATGTATGTATGTATGTATGTATGTATGTATGTATGTATGTATGTATATATATATATATATATATAGCTTAATATAAAAGTGTATGTATATATATATATATAGCTTAATATAAAAGTGTATGTATATTATATATATATATATATATATATATAATATATATATATATATATATATATAATATATATATATAGCTTAATATAATATATGTATGTATATATATATATATATATATATATATATATATACATAGATTTCGGCTTGAATTGGTCCAGGTCATGAGTTAATATCACCAACTAAGAAGATATTTCTACATGTTTCATGTTACAGTCATACATTTGGTACCATAGTATATTCGAGTAAAGAGTTATTGTTAGCAAATGTATATCCAGGTGTAGGCGGTTTATCAGGAATTTGTTGGAAGTATTCATTCAGGAGTTACCAGCTTGAATAGCAACTATATTTAACTTTCAAGTACTAGGAGATGTAAAATTCTCTTCCGTAATCTATTAGGGAACTATATAATTGGTTCGAGACTAGCTATCAATGTTGAGTTTGTATCTCCATAGGCTAACAAAATAATATCTTGTGGAGTGCTTCAATGATGTGGACAACGTTGGGTATTTTAATGATCTCGATTTTTCTCAGAACACTTTTATATTAAGCTACAAAATGACGAGATAATATGAGTCAAAGAAAATCAACTACGATCTTAGTATTGAATAGGCGTGTAAAACGGAGTGCCACAGTTTAACGTAACTGACGCTCACCGGAAGAAATATACTTGTAATAGAGTCATAGATAGAAATACAACAATGATGAGTTAGAGCTCCCCCTTCAAAATAAGATAAATTACGATGTCATGAAATAGCCATATCTCTCATAGTTATCATATCTATATTTATGAGAAAAGAGTTTGTAACTTTGAAATAGGGAAGTTATAACTTTAGCTATCAGCAATAAGGAACGTTACACATTTTCTTTGCCTGAGTAAATCACGAAGATGAATAATCGCCTTGACGTTGTAGTCCCATTAAATAACGTGGAAATCCCTTACTGTGCTTGACTAAATACATTGCCGCAGGAGCGTTATTATAAAGTATTATAATTGGTGCTATATTGTATAAATATGTGGATATTGGAGTTGCATGAAACAGTTTCAAGGAATACAAAGAAACGCAATGTAATTTGTTCTTTGATACAGCACACAAGCATACAAAATGTTTATGTGAGAATTGTAGCGGGTATACTTATATGTAGATGTGTGTGTGTGTGTATGTGAGCGTGTGTCTGTGTGTGTGTGAGCGAGTGTGTGTGTGTGTCAGAATGACGATAACGACATCTGTGCGTGCACCTGCACACATATACAGATACGCAGAAGTACAAAGAAACACATGATCGTGGGCCGAACCTCTGTATGATGGGATGAAGAGTGTCATTTCACTACAATACCCCACCTACTACTACTACTACTACTACTACTACTACTACTACTACTACTACTACTACTACTACTACTACTGCTGCTGCTGCTGCTACTACTGCTGTACTGGTAGAACAGTATGAAAGCAAAACTTGTTGGTTAGGATGGTGACTGATTATATATATATATATACACATAAATATATGTGTGTGTGTGTGCCTGTGTGCATGTGTATATGCATGTGTGTGCGCGAGCGCCCGTATGCTTTAAACTGAATAACCTCATTACAGACAAAAAGCATTTAACAATAACATCAAGAATCAATAATTACCTGAATTCAGGTACGGAGGCGTACCTCGTGGATGAACCTGGTCTATGTACCCTAAGAGACCCAGTTTGATATCTGGGGGTGTTACCGTTTTAAGAAGAAAAGCTATTGGTGAAGATAGCAAATCAAAGCTTTGTCCTGATTTCTTTATAGTTGAGGCAGCAGATCACCTGAAATAAAGAATTACATTCTATTACAACAGAATATATTACAAGATAATGTTAATTGCTGAACACATTATTAATAAGTTACAAATGTTGCTGGGTTGTAAAGATACTGGTGAAACCTAATACATCAATTAACATATCTAGGCCAAATCAGTTTTGTGGTGCTCAAACCCTTCGGGGCAACGTACGTAGGCGAATTCTTTGTTTAGTAGTAGAAGCTAACAATAATAGTTGTTTAGTCAGCACTGTAGTTTTATTTTTATTGTACCTAACTTCAGTGATGGAGAATTGGACTTTAAGAGAGTTGAATGTAGGTATTAAGAAGTAAATTGCTTGATTATCTCCCGCTGTATATTGATATAATGATTATTGTTGATGCCAATAACTAACTATGACCCATGATGAAAAAAATAAAGTTTTGTTATAAGTGAAAAATGTATATATCTCAATTGAACAAGTAGTTTGTGTGAACTCTGATCCGTAAAGTCATTGACATTGGATTTAAATGATACTTGAGAAAGACACATATTCAATTAATTATCGTGTCTCTGGGATATTTTATTAGTTCCTAAAGTTTGGAGAGGAAGACGATACAATTATCTGCCAAGTAAAATTGATTCCATTACCAGGTGTTTTATCCACTTGACAATTCTAATGCTGTTTCCTATGTTTAGTACTCCAAGGTGTAAAGTAATACTCGTAACATGTCATGGTACTGTTGAAGAAGAACAGGTATGTATATCGTGCCAGTATGGTTACTAATTTAGTCATGAAAGTATGTACTGCATCTTATTACAAGCTCCTGGGAGAAATAAAGTTTGAGAGGGAAATAAGAAATAGATGTGTCATGACGTAAAAAGACATCTTAAGTTTGAATGCTGGAGCCAGTGACTCCAATACAGTAGGTGTCTCGATAGCAACAGTAAAAGTGTAAAATGAGAACTTGCTAGGTGGGAAGATTTTTGTCAAGTAAAAATATATTCATCATAAAGATTCTGTTCCCATCAGTGCGGTCAAGAGTATTAGTATCTACTTCACAGGCAAAAGCAATATTTCTCAAAGTAGGTAATGAACTTAGTAAAGTCAGTTATTAAAACGAAGGATCGATTTGTTGGCACTCTGCCCTTGCTATCTTATTCTGTACGAGTGCAGCTCTTGTCGTCTACTTTGAATGACTCTTATTACTTTGAATTGTTTTAATGATTTACAGTAATGATTCGTGGAGGCACATGGCCTAGTGGTTAGAGCAGCGGACTCGCGGTCGAGGGATCGCGGGTTCGAATCTCAGACCAGGCTATGTGTGTTTATGAGCGAAACACCTAAGCTCCACGCGGCTCCGGCAGAAGGTAATGGCGAACTTCTGCTGACTCTTTCGCCACAACTTTCTCTCACTCTTTCCTCCTGCATCTTGCAGCTCACCTGCGACGGACCGGTGTCCCGTCCAGGCGGGGAACCTGTACGTCAAGTCAACCGGCAAACCGGCCCTTATGAGCCAGGCATGGCTCGAGAAGGAAACAGTAATGATTCAATCCCTTGGAAACAAAATTACCAATATAATATTAAGTTACATGGGTTTCCTTCTTATGATTAGATGACCTCCACTTGATCATTTAGAAACTAAGAAGTAAATATGCTATCGTAAGCCTGACATTCAAATTTCCCTATTGCTCATCTGTGCTGCTTTTGAATTATTTTACAATTAATTGACATCATTCTGAGAGAAATAATAATACAAAGGCGTCAGAAGTTTCTCAGAGTATTCACAAATATACTTTACGTACGGATTTTAAAAATACACGAGGAAACCACTGCATGTACGATCGATTTGCTGAGAAACAATTGTTAAATCTCCCATATATTACAGACACTATAATGTCTTGAAGAAAAAAGACAGATATATATAGTGGAAAAAAGTAGACGTAAATAAACTATGTCTGAAAAAGTAAATGAACAGTTATGTCAGGAATGATTTTGATCACAAGTCATATATTTTGATATAAGTTATTAGCATTAATTTCTTTACGTGGAAACGAAGAAAATCATTTTGGAGCGGCTTCATGTTGCGAAAGGTGAAATTTTATTGTCTGCGTGCGCGCACACACACACACACACACACACACACACACCAACACACACACACACACTTACGCAGAACTCTCCACTTATCAACATAAACGTACAGGAATTTGAAAAGGAATTTACATTTAAAAAAACTGTTCAAATGTTCAATGTTTCAGAATAAAATGCACATCTATTTTTTTTAAACCAGAAAACAATTCCCAGAGGATCAAGATGGAAATATTAAATATCTTAGTGCTGTGTTATTTTAACGGTTGTTTGATAGCTTTATATAATAGATGTCTGTGCTTGTGCGAGAAGCAACAAAGAAATACTACAAACATGAAAAGAAAATTGAAATACTTTTGTCTATAGCAACCTTCTATATTAGCAAAATGGTTTCGGTTTTTAATTTTCTAATATTAATGTTTTGTTTTGTTCCGGTATTACATGAATAATAATTCAATCTATCAATCACTGTATCCATATTTTAGAGAGCCGATAGCTTATCTGTAGATACATGCCTTGCAATATTTTACGTTTCAAGTTCAAATGATACCGAAGGGGACTTTACCTTTCATCCCCTTATGGTCAATAGAATAAATAGCGGACATGTACCGGTTTAGAGTCACCCTTTACTTACTGCCAGAAAAAACAACAACAACAACAACAACAATAATAGTATCTTAGAGAAATGGTAGAACATCGAAGCTATTCCTTACATTGTTTAATTTCGACTAATTTTGATCATTAACCCTATGGTCGAAATTTCTTTGGAGTCAATTTGGTCTTCCCCTCTTCGTGCTAGGTATAATGGTATCTATATTCTACCGGTATCAATGGTAAACACAACAGGCAAAATCGACCGCATGCTTAGTCGGAATAAAACAATAGTTTTGTTGATAAATTATGATTATGTTCATATAGGTACATTTAATAAACATATACATTCACCTTCAATGTGTAAATAGACTTTGTGGATAAGTTACTGGGCTCTTTCCCTGCACGTCGAGTCTGGAAACAACTCGACCAGTTTCGATTGCTTATTGCAGTGATATCATGAACGTCTACTCGTGATCGTTTAACAGAGAGTGAAAGCAGCTTACAAAACCTCATCATTATGAATAATAACCGTTACAAATTTTACTCATTTGTATATCAAAAGATACTACAATGAGAGCCGTGTTGTTTAACCACAGTATCTGTTTTACACAGTGAATATATGTTTATTAATCATAACTTTGTAAGGATAATGGACTGGTTGACTAATATGAAAGTCGGAAAAAGAAATAAAAAATATGTTTTATTGCGTTTGTTCCGAGCTCATTAAGTTCAAATCTCACCGAGATCAGCTTTTCATCTATCGATGAAATAAAGTACCAGTCAAATACTAGTCGACTAACTACTTCCATTAAAATTACTGGCCTTGTAAAACAATTACTCATACGTATGTACAATTATTGACAATTTATCTACGTACACGCTGGTTCAGTACTCTGAATTATTAGACTCCCTATGGCGGTGCCCTAATTCAAAGAGTCTACTGGACATGATGTTTTCTGACTTTGTTTTACAAATACAAAACACATACATTGGTGATGTGTTCGAACTTCTTGCGCCAAGACGATCCAGTCGGGTTGGAATAGTAAATTAAAGAATCGCAACAGTCAGTTGGGCAAGTTTTGGTAAATTTGGTCAAGCTTCTTGGCTGAGCGGTTTTGAATGCATATTCTCTTATTTGAATTGCATCATGAAAGAGCAAAACATAAACCAATGCTGGAACTTCTATGCGGTCATTCGATTTGTGAGAAAGAACAGCCAAGTCTCCTACGCAATATACTTTAGCATTTAAAAAAAATGAAGGAAACGTCGACTAAAGAAGGTTCTAATATAATAAAATAGTCGATACTCACAACTGAATACTTTAGACTTTATTGTATAGGGTACGTTACTTTAAATTGATGAATTTAATATGCGCTATAAATATGAATAATGTATATGTATATAAACGTATACATACATACACATATATATAAATATATATATATAGATAGAAAGATATAGATAGATAGATATGTATATATGCGTAAATATATAAATATACATATATGTGTGTAAAACATATGTATATGTGCGTGTGTGTGTCTTAATGAAATTCCAATAGAAATGATTGTGATTAGACTTTCATCAATGTAAATAATTGGATAGATAAAAGACGATATCCATTAATGCGTAAAATTAGGTGAAAACATACATCTCTCTCCAACTTTCTCTTACACACTCTGTCACTTTCAGTTTCATTTTCGCTTCTTCTCTCTCGTCCACACAAAAACACATACAAATTGACACGCAAAGATACAAATGTATCCAAACATTGCAAAGACAAACATATATACTATAATATACATAGACACACACACAAACATATAGACACCTGTCTACACACAGACGCTTACTAAGAAATTGATGAGCTGGAATAGGAACATAGTCCTAATTATCGAACAGACATATACGTTTCGAAAGGAATATACCCATATATATGAAGGTAACACAAGCATATATGCATATATACCACCATAAGTACACAACCAGCTCACGTACATCAATCAACTACACCGTTTTAAAATCCGTCACAAAATATAAGGAGATTTTGGCAGGGTCTTTCAAAATCTTTCCTGAAGTTTGTACACATACATACATACATACATACATACATACATACATACATACATACATACATACATACATACATACACAACACATCCACAGCCACTCATATATTTGGGAGGATAATATAAAAACGAAATATTTGTGCGTGCGTATGCCTTTCTATATGTGTGTGTCTGTCTATATACATATATATGTATGTTTGTGCCTATATTCGCATCCATATGCGTATGTATGCTTCTATATATTTATATACACATTATATATGTGTGTATACATGTATTCATGCGCATGTATGTAGGTAACAGTATCTATTTAACCCGATATAATACATATCTGTAACAGTTTCTTTTTCAGTAACTGAAAGGATAGAAACAGTAATCAAAGAAACAGCAACAACAAGAACAACAACAACAACATGTCGAACATAATTCAGTAAGTGTTTAATTGCTAAGGATGTTTGTTGGCAAAATGTTCTTTTATATATTATTTTCCGTTCATTAGTTTGCATCCTAATGAATTAAACCCTTCATGCGCGAGTAAACAATTCATATAAAATAAGATATACTTGCACAGATTACTACACATTTTAAATAGTTGATATGCCGACCACACACACGCATTAACACTACTGTGTCAGAGTGTGAGTGTGTGTATAGTCATGCATATATATCGCGCGCGCGTGTGTGTGTGTGTGTGTGTATACATATAGGATACAAAGCAAACAGAGTGAAGACATGGTACAAAGCCGACAAATATCAAAGCATGAAGTTTGTAGAGGCCACAGCCCATGGAAAACAAGCCCAAAGATTTAGGAAAGCTCTGAAGGAGACCAAACTCAACATTAAGATTGCTGGAAAGCCAGGGAGCTCCATAAGGTCACAGTTATGTAGGATGTACCCCTTTGAGAATACCACATGCACCAATGAAAACTGAATGGTATGTAAAAGTAACCCTGATATTAACTGTAGAACTAGAAATGTAGTATGCAGCATAATGTGCATAAAGGGTGCTTCTGAAGACAAGAACAAGACATACATTGGTGAGACATCTAGAAACATTGAGGAAAAATTAAATGTACATTTGAGACAATATGACGACAAAAACAGTTCTCCATACTCTACCAACATGCCAAAGACCAACATGGAGACACACTGGGTCGACTTGACATCCACATTCTATCCAAGCACCCGAAGGACCCAACACTCAGACAAATACAGGAGTAAATCCTCGTAAATGAAACATACCCCATACTAAATAGGAGATATAAATTGAAGGCAGTGATGTCCCACTACACATAGTTTTTACATACACAGGTAGATTTGTAAGTAGGATGTTATGTAGGCGAATATATATAAGTAGGTGAATGGATATGTGGGCAAACAGATATATAAATAGATAGATAGGGATATAGGCAATATGGACAGACAAGCACACATACACACATACACAAAAGGAGACGGAAACACATGACCATATACACACACGCACACTTCACACACACACACTCCATACACATACACAAGGACATACCTGGAGATACACATCCATACATAACAAACGCATCTATATAGTCACACAAACCCATGCGTATAGACACACTCAGACAAGGAGACAGAGGTGCACACACGAACACACACACACACACACACATACACACACACACACTCACACACACACACGTAAAAGCACACAACCATGCACACACAAACACATAAATATGCAGAATACATACATACAAATGTACACACACTCATGCATACATACATACATACATACATACATACATACATACATACATACATACATACATATGTGTATACACATGCACACTGACGCACACGCATGCAAACAAACAAACAAACAATCAAAAAGAACGCAGCTTCGATAACGGAGAAAGTCACCAACTATTGAAGAGGTTGCCAGAAACAACGAAAATTTTAGGAAAGAAAAATGATAAATGAGTGGAAATTGAACCGGCGAATGTGTTAATTAATAAGATATTAAAGCATAATGATACTCCAAATAGTGCAGTACGTTTACAATGGCAATGAAGCACTAATTCAAGATATGACTAAATACCCACGATAGTTTTCGGCTTTGATATAATGTGCTCTTGGTGAATTTATATTCTGACGAGGGGAGATGGGATACCGGTCGGCAATGAAATTTGAAAACTAGCTAAAACATATATAATACACTTTAAGAATAAAGAGGTGACGATGTATTGAAAAGAATGGTAGAATTACAACATTGGAAATCTAGAAAGAATTGAGTTGTTGTTTGCGAGACAGGTCTTCCGGATTTAATGGCCAGCTTTCTCACCCTTATACATCGTAGTTGCTGCTATCAATTTATGTATCTAATAGCGGAAAGCAACATCAGTATCAGATACGAAAGGAGCGGTTGAGTTGTTAAAATATATTTATAAACGGAAAATGTTTATTAAAAAAAAAAATGACTACAGGTACTAAATAAGTTTAGAACTAAATTTCCGCTAAATAACGAACATAATATTTTGTCTCAAGTGTTTATAGATTGTTGACATTTAGTAAATGTTTGGGTGTGTAGATGCCTTAAAAAGAAATCACAGCTATATGAAGTAATCTTAACCTAAAGCGAAACATACTTTGCAGGATTGGGACTTTTCTTAAGCAAGGAATTTAAAGTGCTTTGATAGAGGGTGGCAATTAATATTTAAGCATAATACCTTTAAGAAAATTTGTTCTGCTTATCTTTAGGCATTGTTTCTACCACGGGAGCTGACTATTTTAAAAGGAAGTTATTGGCAAAATACGCACACAAATGTTGTGCGTTGCGTATAAATATTTATATGTATACCTTTGTGTGCTATCATTTTACTGGCTAGCATGGGTTGGACGAGTCGTCAACGTCCGAATAGGTTCTTATTCAGGGTTATTGCCCTTCTGGTTATTGTCGGGGTACCGCGTAACCTCGTTACATTTTGTTTATGGTTTAGTACTGTAGAAGAATGTCTTGAATTTTGATTCCTGGTCGAAATCTTTCCACTTCTTTGGCTCTGTAAATGCTATTTAGAAATGCGACTTCCATTTTTTCCCCACTCTCCCACCCGGCATAAGACCTTGCTTTTAAAAGGAACATTAAAAATTGTAATAAATCTTTATATCTAGCTGAGAACGATGAAATAGTTTAAGAGTAGATCTTTAAATAGCGAATACAACATCGCTTCACTGCTGATTGTATTTTCATAAACATTTAATCTCTAGTTATATAAGCCACTGACTGTTGTTGTTGGTAGTTGTGAAAATATCACGGACTTGTTGACTAAAGACAATGAAGTGACAAAATGCGAACTGCATTGAGACAGTGTCACAACGAGAGAGATTTAGGCTTCTCAGTGCAATTGTGAATGGTTGGTTTCACAAAGCAATCCGTTCTGGTGCGATTCACAGAGTTCAGAGTCAAGATCAATTGACACTCTTACTTTGATGTTCATTCCTTCAATTTATTTCTAGCTGTTGCTTAATCTAGGTTGGTTTGAATGTTTGTTTGCATTCAGATTGGTCTGTTTATTTGTCTCTCTCTCTTTCTTTCTTTCTTTCTTTCTTTCTTTCTTTCTTTCTTTCTTTCTTTCTTTCTTTCTTTCTTTCTTTCTTTCTTTCTTTTCTTTGCTTCCTTCCTTCTTTCTTTCTTTCTTTCTTTCTTTCTTTCTTTTCTTTCTTTCTTTCTTCTTCCTTCTTTCTTTCTTTCTTCCTTTCTTTCTTTTCTTTCTTTCTTTCTTTCTTTCTTTCTTTCCTTCTTTCTCTCTTTTCTTTCTTTCTCCCTCTCTCATTGTCTCTCTCTCCCATTGTCTTCATTTCTCTATGCATGCATGCATGTATATATGTATGCATGTATGTATGTATGTATGTATGTATGTATGTATGTATGTATGTATGTAGTATATATGTATGTATGTATGTACGTATGCATGTATGTACGTATGTATGTGTGGATATATGTGTGTATGTGTGTGTATGTATGAATGTCTGTATGTGTGTATGTATGTATATATGTGTGTACGTATGTATGTGTGTATATATGTATGTGTGTGGTATGTATGTATGAATGTGTGTATGTGTGTATGTATGTATGTATGGATGGATGGATGCATGTACGTATGTATGTATGCAAGTGTGTATATATATGTGTGTGTATGCGTGTGTGTATGTATGTATGAATGTGTGTATATATGTATGTATGTATGTATGTATGTATGCATGTATGTATGCATGTATGTATGTATGTATGTATGCATGTATGTATGTATGTACATGTGCGTGCGTATACGTATACGCACATATATATATATATATACTAGTATAGTTTTCAGGAACCATTGACATATGTACACATATATGTTTGAAATACATTTTTTTAAAACCAAAATAATGCAAGTTATAAAAATTAATAATACAAGCCGTTAGTATTGCTACCTGATATTTGGATATTATAGAGTCAGGTCTTCTACTTCAGGAAATTTTCAGAGAAAAGCTATCGACACCTTTTCTCCGTAAATTACTTGAAAATGAAGCAGGTAACCTTACTAATCATCGCTCTGTATTATTAATTTTTACGATTTTCATTGTATTGGCTAAGAAAAAACAGTATTTAATACACACACACACACACACACACACACACACACACACACACACATACGCACGTAGATGCATATATACATAAACATATATAAATATGTATTATATGCCTATATGTTTATTTGCATATATTTATATATGTATGTATGTATGTGTGTTTGTATGTATGTATG
>NC_042998.1:184658918-184706418 GCF_006345805.1 Octopus sinensis
GAGGACAGTGTTGAAGATAATACCGTAAAGTAAGTGACGTAGGCGCCCCGAGGTAAGCTATCTCCTTAAATTGGAATCGCAGTAATTAAGGTTTTATTTAAATATTGCGGTTTGTTATTGCCATGATTATCAGTTGTTACTTTTTTTAATAACATAGAATGTACGTACGCATACACATAGTTATGTGTGTGTATGTGTGTGTATATATATACATACACATACGATATAATACACACCCACATAACACACACATATATACATATATACACGCACATATGCATATATGCACATACAGACATATACACACGAAAGGTAAGAGCACTCAGTGCAAAAATAGAGTTTGTGTTGTGTGTATACGTTATATATATATATATATATATAATATATATATATAAAGTTAATCCAAACAAGAAAAACAAAAAGACAACAACGCAAGGATGTGAACAAATAAAGTATTATTGGACGCTCAGGAAAGAAGGGAAGAAGGAGGGTTTGACGTTTCGAGCGGAGCTCTTCGTCGGAAACATAGGAGAAGGAAAGATCCCGAGAAGGAAGACAGAGGGAAAAAATCGCTAGTGATACAGGCGAGGTCACACTATATATATATATATATATATATATATATATATGTTAGTATGTATGTATGTATGTATGTATGTATATAATAAAAAGAAACAACAAAAAATGAGACCTCGATATATATGTTATAATGTAGAACAAACAATAAAAGGTTGTCATTATAGTACTCAGAGTTTCAAATGTCAGAGCAAAGAGCTACGGTACAATCTCGTCGGCTAATACTTTTACTGTTTGTTTTAAATTATAACACACACACACACACTCACACACACACTTATATGTATATATTAGTCATTACTTTCTTACTCTAGTTTCACATAAGTGAATTACAAAGGTGTCCAACTAAGGGAACCTCTTAAGTAAATATGTTCCTGTGTGTAGATTCGTAGCTTATCAACTAAAATATGGAAAATCTTACTCGCCTAAGCTTTCCGTTCATGCAGAATGAAGTTGTGTACCACAACATTTTCCGGTTATAATTTCTTTCCGTGGTATTTTGGACGTGATTATAACTAATCTTACTTCTCCTTAAATCTGCTCTGGATAAAGGTATCGTAGTATTACGAGACCGAAGCGTCAAAATCTCTTTATTCGGAGACAGGTTAGAGATTTTTTTCAGCTGGCCCCCTTAACCAGATTCCTGAACATTGTGGATGGATGGCAAAAAGCTATAATATAGATTAAAACTGACTATGCGACAAAATAATTCTACTGTACGACAGATGTTGACTTTAGATTTCACGGGTATCAATGGAAAACATCTTATATGTACGTATTTTTCAATAAAGACTGTTTTTAAGAAAATCGTATAGCGAAAAGTATAGTTAAATGAATATTGTAAACCGTATTTACGATTAGATTTCGATTTTCGATTCCAGTCGGTTTGATCTACCTAGTAATTGACAGCAGACTTTCAATAGAGTTCAGAGCCAGTACTGAAAGTTTCGACGTTTCGCATACGAATACGTCTATGTAAGCAATGCGATCGAAGATTGAAAAAAAAAAAAGAGTAATGGGTGAATATGCATATCTCAAGGGTTGTTGCTCCTTCTTCAGCACCACATAAAACCCATTAACTCTCCACGAACACATTACTTAAAAACTTACTGTGTTTAGGGGTGATACCCTACAGGATAGACCAATTTACATATTGAACACATTTCAGTACATAAATATTGATTGGTAGCAAGGAAACAGGATGGTTGCAGATAAAGCTATAAATAATAGCGTGTAAATATTGGGTCTAACAACACCAGTGCGATTGTACAAATTTCTGGTGTTTAACGTAAAACCAAGGTACGAAAGTTACTATATATAGAACTATATACGTATATAGATACATATGCATACATATTACATACATACGTATATGCGTGCATGTGTGTGTATATGTATACATACATACATACATACATATGTATATATATAATATATATATATTATATATATATATATATATATAAATGCGTGTGTGGGTGGGTGTGGATATAAAAATATAAAGACCTATACTCAAATAATCATTGTCTGATCGTCAATTTTGTATAATCATGTAAATGATTTTACACTGCGGTTTATATTTGTTTATATTATATATTATAAAAATTAACCTTTACCTGCTAATGAAATTTTAAATAACAATGAAACTGGACCGTTTGATCCTCATCCAAAGCTGTCGATAATTTTCATGTGTGCATAATTTTGTAGCTAGACCAAACATGTAAGGATACGAATCTGTACATTCGGGAAAACCGAGTCTCCCCCTGGATCGCAATGAAATTTCGCCATTTTTCTTTTGTATCATATTTTTCATACAATATTATTTTCATTGAAATGAAAATAATATTGACTTAGAGTGGCGTGCTAGTAAACACCTACCGAACCATGTGCTGGTTCTCGGATTTCTGGCGAAAGGTGTTTGATTTTACTTATGAAACTAAAGTGTTTCCAAAAACATTAATTTTACATATTCTAATTTTACAATCATTGTATATTTTATATCTTCTTGTGAAAGAAATAAACAATCTATTCCCATTCTGCCATTCCCATTGCCGCGAGTTGAGGATACATGCATTAAGGTAACACTTTCTTTTCTAGGGCGAACACGAAACCGAAGCGAAAGTTGTTAAGAAAAATGGTGATCGGAACCATGGTGCTTCTATTATTCCAAGGCAAGCTGGCAGAAACGTTAGCGCGCCGGGCAAAATGCTTTGCGGTATTTCGTCTGTCATTATGTTCTGAGTTCAAATTCCGCCGAGGTCGACTTTGCCTTTCATCCTTTCAGAGTCGATAAATAAAGTACCAGTTACGCACTGGGGTCGATGTAATCGACTTAATCCCTTTGTCTGTCCATGTTTGTCCCCTCTATGTTTAGCCCCTTGTGGGCAGTACCTTTGTCTGTCCATGTTTGTCCCCTCTATGTTTAGCCCCTTGAAGGCAGTAAAGAAATATATTATTCCAAGGAGTTTAGTTATGTAAGAAAACAGAAATAACAGTGAGTGTACATCGAAACACATTTACAGATTCAGCTTGCCAAGACTTTGTATACTATTTCTTGGCGGCCATCATTTACAGATAAATAAAACAACTACGAAAAATTGACCGTAATGATACACTGACATAATGATCGTGAAGTATATGACGATCTTACTTGTCAAAAGTCTTCAAAGTTGTGTCATTTGTTACATAATATATCGATCGAGTAGAACATTAGCTGTTAGGAAAAATAACGAAGAATTACATCGGTCAGTTACATCAGTATTGGTTTAATTAAAAACTTTTTACGTAACAACAAACTGTTAGTTTTGATGTTGGTTTTGATACAACTCTACTAGTTAGAGCGTGTTTGTGTGTATGTACCATTGTATTAAATTAACAATAGACACGGCAACCACTCACGACATTTATCAACGACAACGACAGCAATAGTAACAACAACAATATCAATAATAATAATAAAAAGCAACAACAAGTCAACATAAAACAGAAAACTGGTAATTATATTGTAGACTTAATAGAAATAGTTGTTAACATTTTTAACACAAAGCCTCAAGTTGATTAAACATAATTAAATTACTTCAGTTGACATGACTTAAGCGACAAAGTAACTCCAAACACACACACACACAGACACACACACACATGCACACACAAGTATACATACACACACACATACATGCTCATACTTACACACGCGCACACACATTACTGGTTCCACAAATGGCTGTGGCCTTGATGGGATGAGAAACTCATCAAAATAGCTACCCGTCTATCTATCTATCTATCTATCTATCTATCTATCTATCTATCTATCTATCTATCTATCTATCTATCTATCTATCTATCTATCTATCTATCTGTCTGTCTGTCTGTCTGTCTGTCTGTCTGTCTGTCTGTATGTATGTATGTATGTATGTATGTATGTCTGTTAAAAAAATATTTATCGTTTTTTTTTCTCTTTTTACGATCCCTTTTGATCGAAAACCTACCCCACTTTTTACTCTTTCTTTTTCTTTTTCTTTTTCGTCTCTCCCCCAAAAGAAAAAGCTCTACTTTGTAATTTGTCCCCTCTGTGTTCAAAAACATATATATATATATATATATATTTTTCCTATGTATTGCAAGATTAATAACCTGGTGTAGAACTCACTAAACGTATACTTGAGAACGAAGTGTTAACCGAGTATAGAGCGGTAATATGAAAGAGAGATGACAAAAGAATAAACGATTGTCTCATGAACTTCATTAGCGTACAGCTATTTCTGTTACAGGTTGCAGTGGACTCATAATTGAGTGCCTGAATAAGGCGCAGCTTCATCGCAGCCTCGAATATGAAGCGCAATTTATTTGGGAAAGAATTACATGTGTGTACACACACATACACATGTATATATGTGTCGTTGTTGTTGTTAATCTGAGTTTATTTTTCTTTTATCTCAATAATCTTACATAAACCAAGAATTATGTGAATCACTACATTTAAATCCATATTGCGTCTGGTCTACTGTCCTATATAGGTGTGATTTAGTTTTCGATTAATATGAAATTATTAGAGATTAAGACAGCTGTTGATACCGCAATGATATAAATTTATCCATTTTCCTTTTACCAAAGAAAATAATCCCTTTGCTTGGTGCTTATTTTCGGTGTCTGTTGTGTAATGTGAATGAGATATAAATCTCTTATAGCATAGGATCTATTGCATATAGCTTTTTTCACGACAGGTACAGGACTTTAAATTTCAAACCATCACTTGAAAAATTCAACGTTACACTTCTCACTGAGAATTATATTGGTCTCAAAATTTTGGCACAAGGCCATCAAAATCCGATTCTGAAAGGTTGAAAGGGGTGGTCGACATCGACCGGAATTTGAACGTCCAGCTTGCTTACGATCCTGTCAGCTCGCCGCCATATCAATGGTGTATCATATTACTGGCAGCACATCCTCAGAGTTAGATGACGTACATAGTAGTATTCACGTTGATTTCTCAGGTGACTTTTGCAGAACAGCCACTGAAAGCCAGGTGACCTAGTGTCTATACTACGTACCTAAAATCACTAGTTGACCTACTCTAAAGTTGCCGCTAAAAAATTACTAGGTGACCGAATTTAAAGTACCGATTTAGAGCTAGGTGACCTATATCAAGTACGTACTAAAAGCTACAAGGTGTACTAGTGTGTGTGTGTGTGTGGTACCTACTTAAGAGCTAGCTGACCTGGTCTGTAGTACCCACTTAAAACTACTCGGTGACCTAGGTAACTATGTTTAGTTTTATTTTTGTGTTTGTAACCGCTTAATAAACTATATTCAAACGTCTGGATGTATAGCCTTCTTGCGAGTTGAATCTTGTTTTAAAAATATCAATTCACTTCAATTTAAGAATGTTTTAGTTTACATGTGTTTAATACGAAGGTAATTATTTAATAATTTTCAAGTTAGCTCCGATATGCGAATGACATTAATCACTTCTAAGCTCAACTGCACTTTCTAGATAACTATAAGCTGATGAACTATTATCAAAAAACGTTTAACAAAACTGAAACCAATGGTTGCTGTGATTATACTGTTTTATAGGCACACTAAAAAAAGTGATGTTTATTTTGACTGGGCACAAATCCAATTTTCAAAGCGAGAAGGAGCATGTAAACCATATTTGTTTCACCGGTTTTGGATGAACTGAATGTAATATATTATGCTCTTTTTAAGCAGTCACTGTTCCCTTTAAACACTGCCGTTTTGCTAAGTAAACTCATTAATTATACAGGCAGTCCAAGCCATTCAGTTATCTCTGTAATTAGAGTTGTCTCATCTCTGTAATTATAGTTATGACGACTACAGAACCCCTCCCACCTAAATCTTCACATTCATTCCCGACGATAATTCCCTCACTTACTGATCTTTGTAGGTGGGCCTCTGTATACAGGTTATGTTCTCAGCCACGCTTTCCGAGTGCGAGTTGAATTATATATTTATTTTATCGAGTTAAAAATGGGCAGATGTGTAAGCAGGATGACAGCTGATATCTTAACCGTGACGAGAAACATCTATCAGGAATCAAAACCAGAAACAGAAATCACCTCACCAGGAGCTTAAACATTCTCCACGAAGTTTCCTCTATCCTTGTTTATTATCTGGAATAAGGAATTGTCTATTGTATAATGTATAGGCATAAAAAAAGTAAGCAATCCCTTTATTATTGTATTTGAATTGCTAAAGGAGAAAAAGATGATAGTATGAATTACAGACTACAAAAGAACTTAGATGTGTGTGCGTGTTATTTTTTAATCTATTAAGAATATTATTACAAATTGTGATCTCTCTGACTTAAAACACTTTAACACAAGAATAACAAATGAAATAGTGTCGTTTAACGATCGTTTAAGAAGTATGAGAAGCTACAACTTAAAAGTATTGCGATGTTTTTTCTAAACAAAACAAAGCAATACATTAAAGTGTATTTATATCAAAGGAATTGTTTAATATCTTTTGCATTTTTCCATTTATAAGTAAATGATAAAACGTATTTTTCATATTTTGGAATATGTATTCCAAACACAGATAAAGAACAAAAAATGGCGAATATCAAAAACAGACCAAACAGCTAAGTTAAAAATAAAACATTTTAACAAATCAACCAACGAACGTTATACATCGCCAAATAAGATCATGAAGTCTGGTAAAATAGAATACAAAATAATTACTGCGAGTTATTGCTCGTTATAATTGTGGTCTGGCCACCAGCAATGCCAACACTGTCATCTATATCTCTAAAACTATAACCAACTCTGCAGTGAAACATACATTAACATCCACATTACTATAAAACTTTTTACTTTATACAATATAAAATACTGTACCATATTATACTTTTACATTACTGCTATGCAGTAGTCTGCCCAACACTACATTACACTGAACTGAACAACACATTTATACATCAATGTTATACTGCACTGTGTAATGCCCACTAACATTGTTATAATAGCCTTCTTCCACTATATAGACAGTATAGCCCTACATCTTGTTTATCTGAGGCAGAGAATTTTGTACCAGTAATGCACAGTATTGATTTAATCAACTCTACATTCTTCTTTTAAATTCGTAGCATTGTGCCAAAGTTAGAAGTCAATGTCTCATACATCTTTGTTTCAGGAAACTGACAATAACAACGACCACCACCACAACAATACAATACAACAAACATATAACAACTATAACTGGTATTTATAATGTTGAAGTCAAAGGTAAACAACATTTGTTGAATGAAACCTTAAAGACAACTGATTATATTGAAAATAAATGAATGAATAGAGGTCAGAGTGACACAAACATGAAAACAACTTTTTCTGTTTGAAACTAAGAGATCAAAGAAAATTCATACTGAGTAGAAATCGATCTTTTGAGTTTTTAGATATAATCTTTGACGTACAAATTATATTTTAAAAGGACAATAATAATAATGATAAACAGTTTTAAAGAAATCTTTCAAAGATTATCGTATTCAATTAAAATTTCTTAAATAGATAATGGCAGATATAAAGAGCTACAAAAACTACTCAACATAAAAATAACGTAAAAACGGCAAAAGCTAGACTATACAATATATTTTTTCAAAAATGTCTTTACAAAAATAACCACAGAAATCGCCACATATAACGTGTCGTGAAAATAAGACATTGACTATAGCCGGTATAAAAATGTCTCAACTCTCAATAAACCACAAACGTTATCCAATCTATAAATGTGCGATGAAAAGCAAATAGAAAGGAAAACACGGAAACAATAGCAACATAATTTTAAAGAATAGCTGTTTGACAGAATAAAATAGAGCTCTAGTAAGTTTTCTTCTGATACGAGTTTTAAACGACGAATCGAAATGGGAAATTATATATTTACGACATTGTCTTTTTCTGTTTCTTTTCCTTTTCACTGAGCTCAAGGCCAACATTCGTAAAGAAATCTGCAAAATGTTCATTCGTACTCTCTAGACATCACATATTAGAGTGACTCTGTAATATATGTCGGTTCTAGGGCGGTGAACTGGCAGAAACGTTAGCATACTGGGCGAAATGGTTAGCGGTATTTCGTCTGTCGTTATGTTCTAAGTTCAAATTCCGCCGAGGTCGACTTTGCCTTTCATCCTTTCGGGGTCGATAAATTAAGTAGCAGTTACGCACTGGGGTCGATGTAATCGACTTAATCCCATTGTCTGTCCTTGTTTGTTCCCTCTATGTTTAGCCCCTTGTGGGCAATAAAGAAATAAGAAATGTTAGCACGTCGGGCGAAATGCTTAGCGGTATTTGATCTGTCTTTACGTTCTGAGATGAAATTCCGCCGAGGTCGACTTTGCCTTTATTCTTTCAGTGGGGGGAGGGGGTCGATAAATTAAGTACCAGTTACGTACTGGGGTCGATCTAATCGACTGGCTCCCTCCCCAAAAATTTGTGTCTAGAGTAGAAAGAATATATGTCGGTTCTGTTTATTTATACCCAGAAATAAAAATGTTTCCACCAATGAGAGATCAGAAAATTGAATAAATTAAATGAACCGAATTTTGTTGGAATTGTTGAGGTTGTGGTTGTTGTTGTTGTTGATCTAATTTTTATTTCGACTCAAATTTGGTCGAACAGGCTCTAATCATCCGCTATTTTGGAAGCAGCATATTTAGGTCAACATTATCTAACGTTTCATTCATTTTTAGACGGAAGGATGTCTTTTGAGAGTGATATTTGGTTGCTATCTCTAACAGGCTACAGGACCCCATAGAAGCTCTCTTATTGACTCGCTTGTCTGTAATTAAAGAAGAAGGCTGTTACGTTGTTGATTATTCAAGCGATTGAATAAGTGAAATAGTACCATGATATAAAATCATGAGAAAAAAAAAATCAAGATCAAAAACTTAAATCCGTCGAAGTATGGTAAGTCATTGAAATTTGAATAGCTTTTGAAGCCAGTAAAGGCACATTTTGACGATTTGGTGACAGGAGATAAAACGTGGACGTATTTTTACGATACGAAAACGGAACGGTGTCACACCTCAAGAGCCAGTAATTGGTACGTAAAGTCATGGTGAATGTATTGGGAGATGACAAGGGCGTCACTCTCTTTGATTTTCTAGAATGCGGTTGTGTCGTGAACATTGAGACACTCGAAATATTTAGAGAAGCTATTAGTTGGAAGAGACCAAACCTGACGATGATTCCCATTCACGATGACGATACGCGACGACACTCATCTCGGGCAAAAAATGTGACAGTTGGCAAACCTGGATCTAGGGTCTTTCGACTTCTACCTGTATCACACTGATTCTACTAGAGAATTACGCCAAGAGTACATAGGTCTGCGAAATGGTCAGTCACTTACACGTTAATATTAAGAAGTTTCTTAAGGCGGCGAGCTGGCAGAGTTGTTAGCACACCAGGCAAAATGCTTAGCGACGTTTCGTCCGTCTATGTTCAAATTCTGCCGAGGTCGACTTTGCCTTTCATTCTTTTGGGGTCGATAAAATAAGTACCAGTTGCACACTAGCGTCGATGCAATCTCCTAACCCCTTCCCTCAAAATTTCAGGCATTGTACCTATAGTAGAAAAGAATATACAGAAGTTACTTATTCAGTTGAACGAACAGCTAAATCCTGATCACTGACGGATGGCTTTCTGTATTCGCGTCAGTATATATATATATAACGGGAAGCTTTATGAAAATAAACAAAAGACGAAGGCAGGTGGAATACAAACAAACAATTGTATTAGTATGGCGCTCAGGAATATAAATAAAACAAGTCTTTTACGTTTCGAGCCTACGCTCTTCAACAGAAAGATACACAGAAAAGGAACACGGAAAGAAACAAGGAGATAAAAAAAAATGCGTGCAGAAGCTAGCGAATCAACATGGCGATATATATATATATATAGGGTGTCCCAGAATTAACTATCTATTTCAATGAAATCAGGCAAATTGAAAAAAAGTTATATGATACCAAAACAAATAGATGTATAAATCTTAGGTCAAATTTTTATTGAAAATTTTCAACATGTGCTCCGTTTGTATCCCTGCAACTTTCGAATCTATTCTTAACATTGCGAAACACATTTTGCAGCATTTCAGGAGTTACCTCCTGCTTTGCTAACTAAATGTGTTCTTTAAGCTCAGCTAAGCTATTGCG
Source organism: Octopus sinensis (assembly GCF_006345805.1). Lineage (NCBI taxonomy): Eukaryota > Metazoa > Mollusca > Cephalopoda > Octopoda > Octopodidae > Octopus > Octopus sinensis. Next base: position 184,669,162 of record NC_042998.1, read on the forward strand.
CCATCTCAGGGATTGAAGTAGACAAAAAGATTGGAGCCAAATTGAAAAAATGCTGTTGTGAAAGATAAACGAGACCCATCAGGAATGAAAATAAAATTATACAAAAAAAATATAAAAAATATAAAATTATAAACAAAGTTGAAAACTTATACACTTGTACCACATATTAAACATGATAAACATAAATAAAAGTGAGTTTTTATTAAAATTATCCGATTTCACTGAAATAGATAGTTCATTTTGGGACATCCTGGGTCGATTAACTCGACAAAATATTCTTCAAGGCGGTGCCTCAGCATAGCCGCAGTCTAATGACTGCAGCGAGTAAAATATAAAAGGTAAGAGACATATATATATATATATATATATATATATATATATATATATATAATATATATATATATATATATATATATATTACTTGTTTCAGTCATCAGACTGTGGCCATGTTGGGCTTCTGTCTTTCTAAATCCTGGAACTTATTCTATCTGTCTCTTTTGGGGGGAAAGCTAAGTTACGGGGACGTCAACAAACCAACACCAGTTGTGTAGCGGTGGTGGGAGAGAAATACAATCACAAAGACACACAGACATAGATGTATACAACGGGCTTGTTTTCAGTTTCCGTCTACCAAATTTACTCAGAAGATGGCAAGAGCAGAAACACTTGCCCGAGCTGCCCCTCAGTGAGATTGAACCCAGAGCCATATGACCATACAGTTACACCTGCGCCTATGTGTATATTTACACTTAAATATATACATATATTCCATACATATGTGCATATATTTGTATATACACAAAAACATATATATATATATACATATATATATATACATTCATACATGCATATATATATATATATATATATATATATATATATAATATATACACACACAAACATACAAAGATACATACATACATACATTCATACATATGTATATGTGTATGTATGAATGTATGTACGTATACACTCATTCGCATACGTATTATAATCTGGAGTGATATAATCAAGTGGAAACTTTGTAGAACATATATTCATATGTGCAAATTCACATGCACGCACATATATATATATATATATATATATATATATATATATATATATATATATATATATATATATATATATATATATATAATATATATATACATAATACATATACATATATATATATATATATATATGTATATGTATATATATATTATATATATATAAATAAATATTATATACATATTATATATATAATATATATATAATATATATATAATATATATATATATATACATAATACATATACATATATATATATGTAGGTCCCGGGTTGATTCGGGGTTAACCACAGTAAATAAGGTACTCAATACATAGCAGAGTAAAATTAATTTATTATATAGAAGGAGCTTCTACAGGACTAGAACTGTTTCATTCAAGAGAAATCTTCAGGAAGCTTCCTGAAGATTTCTCTTGAATGAAACAGTTCTAGTCCTGTAGAAGCTCCTTCTATATATATATATATATATATATATATATATATATATATATATATATATATATATATATATATATATATATATATAAGAGATAATGGTATCATTGAGACCAAAGGTGTCAGGTACTGCTGAATAAGTGCTATAGACAGTCCATAGTTAAATTCCAGGTTCGGTGATTTTGCGAATAAGGGGTTCAACGTTGGTTCTATATTAGCGTGTGTATATAAGAATATTTTGCGTAATAAGATAAAAAAACCTCCAAGACTGTGTAGATATAAGAGCATTTATAGATAGGTCTTATAGCTAGTATCCTTTTATTCTTTTATTTGTTTCAGTCATTTGACTACGGCCATGCTGAAGCACCGCCTTTAGTCGAGCAAATCTATCCCAGGACTTATTCTTTGTAAGCCTAGTACTTATTCTATCGTTCTCTTTTGCTGAACCGCTAAGTTACGGGGACGTAAACACACCAGCATCGGTTGTCAAGCGATGTTGGGGGGACAAACACAGACAGTCAAACATATACACATATACATATATATATATATATATATATATATATATATATATTATATATATATATATATATATATATATATACGACGGGCTACGGGCTTCTTTCAGTTTCCGTCTACCAAATCCACTCACAAGGCTTTGGTCGGTCCGAGGCCATAGTAGAAGACACTTGTCCAAGGTGCCACGTAGTGGGACTGAACTCAGAACCATGTGGTTGGTAAGCAAGCTACTTACCACACAGCCACTCCTGCACCTATATATATATATATATATATATATATATACGCAAGCCTGCACACACGCAAAAGTAAATGCATATGAAGGAAACATTTGTACATTAGCAGTCATACATGCACACACGAAGATGTTTATGTCCTGACTGATATAAACATATGCATAGAAAATGGCGTGTGCCTGCATATGTATAGCCTTACACATAAAACATAAAACTAAGCATACATATAGCAAGCACAGAAGATATGCACACATGCGCGCGCACATACACATGCACACACTGGCATAAAAGTATACACGCACATAGCGTATAAAGGCTATAAAAATATACACGCACAAACGCACACACACGCTCACGTAAATGCACAAGCAAAGCACTTCTATAAAGTTACACAAACACACACACACACAAACAACATATATTGAAGCGACCCAGTTCAAACCTGGAATGCAATATTTCACCAACTTCTTGAAAGCTGTGACTCTCACATTTCTTTCTAATTAAACTGTTAAAAGATATATTACACAAATCAAAAGCACGCAGGCTGACTCCTGTGTCTACAAATGGTCGGTCTGAGCCGTCCACGCGGTGAACGACAACCAACGCAAAACGAGATGATGGTTGAGAGAAGAAAAGAGGCGCGTGTGGACGTGTAAGTGTGAATGTGTGCGTGAGTGTATATCTGCGTGTGTGCGTGTGTGCGTGTGTGTGCGTGTGTGCGTGAATAATCATGGCTGTGTATGCTGCGAAAGTGTGTTTTTGTTTGTGAGTGTTTTCGCAAAGAAAAGACAGAGAGAAACAGGCAGATTATAGAAAGTAAGTGAATGTAGGTGAGATGAAATGCAGATTAAATGAGAATATTAGGAAGGACAAAGAATGGGTATAAAAAAAATAAGCGGGGTGCAAACATTGAGAGAGAGAGTAAAGCGAAGATTGATACACACGGAAAAGAAAGAAGAAAAGTGAGAGGGGAAACAAAGAACAAAGTGAAAGAAGGGAACATAAGAAAAAAGAGAGAGGAAGGTAGATAGGTAGATAGATACAGAGAGAGGGGGGGACATTAAGATGTAATGTAAATCATGGACAATAAAAATCGGATTGGGATGAGAAAGGAAAACTAGTAAGGAGGAGGTAGAGGAGGAGGTGAAGGAGAAGAGGATATATAAATAACAGACATAAAGAACGCGAGAGGAAAGAAGAGGAAAGAGCTATGCCTACATAGATGCACACGCACACACACATAATACACACACACACACACACACACACATGCACACAGATACATGCATAGCGCGCACACACACACACATACACACGCAAGCTCGTACACACGCACACACACACACACAGTTGTATATGTCTATGTAGGTGCATGTAAGAATGCATGTTGAAGGAGTTCATTTTGTACCCCTGTGGTTCTGAGATCGATCCCAATACTCGGCACGATAGGGACTTCTAGCGTTGGCCAATACAGAGGGAAACTGTACGGAAGATCGTCGCACGAGCGCGTGTATGTCTCTGTGATGTGTATATACATATACACATACACATACACACATACACCATACACTCTTTTACGCACACACAATAACACACACTCACACACATAAAGAACGCAGGAAGAAAAATAAAGAACTACGCCAACATAGATGCACACACACACACATACACACGCATGCACACCGACACATGCACGAAAACACACACGCACATACACACACACACACAAATATCTATGTCTATATAGGTGCACGTAAGAATGAATGATGTATGTGTGTGAGTATGTGTATGTGCATGCATATGCGTATATATATGTATGTGTACACATACAGGCGCGCTTAGGGGCTTAGTAGATTATATCGACCCCAGTGCTCAACTGGTACTTATTTTTATCGATCCCTAAATGATGAAGGGCAAAGTCGTCCTCGGTGGCATTCAAATTCAGAACGTAAAGACGGACAAAATGCCTGGCGTGCTAACGATTCTTATTTCTTTATTGTCCACAAGGGGCTAAACACAGAGGGGACAAACATAGACAGACAAAGGGATTAAGTCGATTACATCGACCCCAGTGCGTAACTGGTACTTAATTTATCGATCCCGAAAGGATGAAAGGCGAAGTTGACCTCGGCGGAATTTGAACTCAGAACGTAAAAACAGACGAAATACCGCTAAGCACTTCGCCCGGCGTGCTAACGTTTCAGCCAGCTCGCCGCTTTAGATATTGACACGATATTGCCACTCGAAAGATATAGATAAAATACGTCTGTATCGGACCGAAATAAATAACTAGAGGCACTATAATCCACTAAAACTCTTCATCGTTGTGCTCCAGCACGGCCGTGTGCACTGACTGGGATAAGAATATATACATACACATACGTGTGCGTGTGTGCGTATGCGTTCTTACCATGGTTTCACGAGGTGTCACATTTATATATTATATATATATTATTCGTTTTATATGTTTATTTATGCCGCGTTCTCTTATTTCATCTCATATATTAATATGCCGAGGGGAAGAAAGCATACGTGAGCAAATGCACAATGATACTCTTCTAGGTTTACTGACAGCACAGCTTATCTCCCTTTAACCCTCCTTGTACTTCGTTCATTTATGCTTCCATTCAAAGTAATTATTTCGTTTTTTTCATTATTTTAACCCACGAGACTGACCTCTTTTAACCTACCCTAGTAATATATCAACGGGGACGTACATCATCACGCCAATGTGAGGCTAGTGTTGATCAATCAGAAAACTAAACTTCTTCAATTATGGTTGCTGTTTCAATGTCCCTGACGAAACCTAGAATTCCCGTCAGGTCTGGTCCTGTCTTACTGACTAAAAGAAAACAAAAAAACGTTCATTCTATATTCCTGTATCGAATCCTTTTTTTAAGTTTGTTGCTATGAAAACAAATGCAGGCACACAAACATACACTCCCCCAACACACAAATGCACACGTATGCGTACACACATACACCATGAATCGTCAACGTATACAGATGTCTGGAAATTGATACCGTTTCATTTAATTTCTCCTCCTCTTTTTGATAAAAGATTTAATCCGAAACGTTAGATCCCGTCCTTTAATTTCTTTTTCCTTAGCGCATTTATTTTCATAGCACAAACCTCTTGGTAGTTAAATTTTGTTGAAATTTTTACAAATTTTCCACCCAGTGTTTTATTTGTCTAAATATATTTAGATCTTTAGTTCTTTTTCTTTCCTTATCATGCTTGTTTCATTACTAAAATTTTCATTGCGACTTGCAATCTTTCAAAAGTCAATTGAAAAGGTTGCAAGTCGCAATGAAAATTTTAGTAAAAAATAACAAATAAATGAGTGGAAATCAGACCGGTGTGTGTTTTAAATTAATAAGGCACTAAAAGAGAATGACGCTTCTCAGACACAATTTTAAGATGCTACCGCTTTCGTAGTTTCGTAATACACAAGACAACATGGAAGGTCAAATAGAAGCGAGAATAGCCGTGAGTCTCCGTTGAAATACTGTGCTTAAGAAGTGGAATCTTGATCTTCTCATATTCCTGATCGTTTTCATCATTGTGAGAGTTCACGATAGCAAGGCAGTGGGTCTTTAAGAGTAAGCAGGAAAGGAGAGCAATGGCGATCATACACGAAAACGAGTCGGCTGAAATCACACACGCACATACATACACACACGCAAGTGGGCCTGCACAGACATGTACAAACACACACACACACACACACACGTATATATACATGCATGTATATTTACACAAATACATATTTTCACACACGCGTATATATGTATGTGTGCACATCCTTACGCCTTTTTCATATTACTAGAGACGCAAATGTCGAAAATGGGATTGCTAATATTATAAGTTTATTGATATAGAGACACATCATCACACCCATACGTACATAGATACATTCATTCATCATTCATTCATACATCCATAAATATATTTATATGTGTATATATATTTACAACCTTATACGCCCTCATAGAAGCATAATATATAGACATACGCCATCGTATACACACGTGCACACACACAACACACACACACATACACACTCATATAGGCACACACACACACACATAAATGTTCGTATGCACAAATACACACATAAAGGTACACAAAATAAGAAGAGAGGGAGAGAGAGTGAGAGATGATTATGAGAGATACGGAGAGATACCTGTCCATAAAATAAGACCATATAACAATCAAGAGTATTTGTCTGCAAAAAGTACAGTATGGGTAATTGAGCTTAAATACTTATCAGAGTTTATTACCTCGACTGATGTAGAGATAAACGAACAAACAACAAAGATTTCGGTTAATAGTCTTAATTGAATAAACAAATTATTTAGCCATGTCAATATAGACTCGAACTGGGAAGCGCTCTACCTTATAGGCATATTTGACTGTAAATGTCCATAACATTAATTATTGCTAAATATGTATACGTGCGGATGTTTATTCTAGCATATTAATGGAATGCGGATATTTAATCTATCTATCTATCTATCTATCTATCTATCTATCTATCTATCTATCTATCTATCTATCTATCTACACATATACAGATATGTATGTGTGTGTGTATTTGTGTGCATGCGTGTGTGTGTATAAATAGATAGATAGAGTGATAGATTGAAAGATATACGTATATAAACGCACTGACAGACACGTCATAAAGACAAGATCATACATACATATGGAAAGACATGTTTATATAATACATACATACATACATACATACATACATACATACATATATAAGTACGTACATACATACACACTCAAACCAAATACCTGCAGACATACACGTGCATACAGACTCGTACACAGACTCACACACAACACAAAGAAATATTACAAATCGTCATTAGAAAAGAAATATATATATATACAGGTAGGTACCTTTCAACCACTCTAGTTAATCCAAGTTATGACTAACCGCATCGAATTGTAAGGAAAAACTTAGGACTATTTGAGGCAAACAACCCCAATGTGTTTCATCTGATGGGTAAATCCTGGGTTCGCTATCGTTGGATTATAAACAGATCATATATATATATATATATATATGAAAAAACAAGTCAAAAATAGAAAATGCTAAGATGATTTTATAATGAACCTTTCAGTACCGGTTTCGGTCATTTTGAGACCTTTTCAACTGTAACGATTAAATAATTAAATTTAGAAAAATTAGAAGAAAAGTTTTTTTTTAAAAATATTTCTGTAGTAGTGTTCAGATATAAGTAGCATTCTGCCTTTCTCTGACTCCCTGTTTGCACTTGTGTGTTCGAGGTCGACCTCGAACACACAAGTGCAAACAAGGGAGTCAGAGAAAGGCAGAATGCTACTTATATCTGAACACTACTACAGAAATATTTAAAAAAAAAAACTTTTCTTCTAATTTTTCTAAATTTAATTATTTAATCGTTACAGTTGAAAAGGTCTCAAAATGACCGAAACCGGTACTAAAAGGTTCACTATAAAATCATCTTAGCATTTTCTATTTTTGACTTGTTTTTTCATATATATCAACTCGTGTGTTCCTTCCACCCTTATACATATATATATATATATATATATATATATATATATAATATATATATATATATATATATATATATAATATATATATATATATATATATATATAAGACAGGTGATCCATATATATAAGACAGGTGATATATATATATAAGACAAGAGGTAACGAGAGGTAAAATGGAGCATAGCAGCTGGGACCATCCGGAGTAATTTTTATGTGTATGGAACAAAGGGCTACATTATGCAAATCTTTTTTTTCTAAGACGGAAAGGTTTACATTGATGAAGACTTCGCTGCTGTTTTATAGAAACTCGAAAATGAATCTTGTAAGGCGTCCGATAGTTCTAACAAAATACCAACAACAAATTCTAAGGAGCTTTACTTATACGCTGCACCCGCACATACACGCATATATACATACACACAGACACGTCCATACACATTCACAGAAATCCACACATACACACACACGCACACACACAAACACACACAAACACACACACACACACACACACACACACACATATATATATACACATTTTGAAGTGGACACAGAAGTTATGCTCTAGCAGCTGCTTTAGACTATAAATTCCTCTAGATGTGTCTGTGTGTGCATGTGTGTCTTGATCAAAAGGTATACATACATATATACATACACACACACATATGTGTGTGTGTATGTGTGTTACAGAATAACAATAAATTCGCTAATTAAAATAAATTCTGTGAGTTTTATAAAATTTTCTGCCTTCCAAAGTAAAACGGATTGTTCTTAACCACATTCTCAGTTTTTTTCGTAAAATATGGAGATATTTAGCCAGTTTAAAATGTCTCTATGACTCTTGGACATTTTCGTCACCGTTGGCTCGATTTACATGGAACTAAAGAACCAACTAGTGAAGCTCGTACGAGACAACTTGATCCGCTATTAAAAGCAGACAACACTTGATTGTCTTCAAAGAAGGAAGACCACATTCAAAAATTATATTGGTACAAGGTCGCACACTTGAGAGAAGTGTTTTGTTGAATCAATAAATTCAGTAGTTGAATGGGCTTAAATTTATCAGTCGGATAAATAAAAGTTGATCTCAGCAGGTTTTGAACATAGTACGTTAAGAGCTGTAACTAAATACCACAATACCATTTTACCAGCTGCTCGAACAATTCTAGCAATATCTCAGTAACAAAGAACTGGATAGTCAACTCAAATGTAGTAGGTTCAAATACATTTCAAATTTTACGTTATGCTTCCTATTGTAACACCTTGTTTCTCGAGTATTAGTACTTAATCTTCTTGGATAGAGTCGCAAATTTTCCAAAAGAATAGTTATCCATTTAACGCATTGAATAAAGAACCAAGTATACACAGGATTTCGGGGCCGTTCAAGAATTTGAACCTGGAGATCTCCATTTCCAGTGACTTCGAGGGCCACCTCCCACTGGTGTCGGGCGTCAACGAAGAGCCCTCGACTACAACAAGATGACCAAAGTTTTTTTTCCAAGGTCTAGGGTCTCCCGCCCCTAAGTCCTAGACCATCACCTAATCACCCTTACCCGTCTTGTTGCTTAAGAAGAAGAAGAACAACAACAACAATAGGATTTCGTGGGTGGGATGGGGGTGGAATTATATGCTTGGAATTCTGCTACCGATTCACCTGTAGAAAAACTGAATCTTGTAGAAATAAAGTATTTTATCAAGAGAATATATGAAGGCACGATCACTATTTCACTTTTACGCATTTAGACGAAATGAAAGTATGAGAGAAGCTGACAAAGTTCACACACACACACAGACACAGACACAGACACACACACACATACACACACACTCTCTCTCTCACACACACACTCACACACACACACACACACACACACACACACACAAAAGGACGTTTATGCATTGAAATAAGTCGGAAATAATAGCAATTCTACTGGGAACAAGACACGATCGCTCCATCTATACTCACGAAGATTTTTTAAATGAATTATTTTCAGAACTGGAGAAATAAGCAGAGAGAGAGAGAGGGAGAGAGAGAGAGAGAGAGAGAGAGGAGAGAGAGAGAGAGGAGAGAGAGAGAGAGAGAGAGAGAGAGAGAGAGAGAGAGAGAGAGAGAGAATGAAAGAAACACACATGTATATATATTTTTAGTGCCATAAGCTGAGCAAAGCTCTATTTCCCCCTCCCCTTTCTTCTGAACGGTATATTTACATATACATATATGTATTCAGCAAGGGAATAACAGAATTTCGTACAACTAAATCCACAGAATTAGACTTCGGTGATATGATAGTACTGATGATTAGTGGTGGTGGTTACTACTAATTTAAGGCACAATGCCACCAATTTTAAAGGGAGCGAGTGTAGCCGATGGCATCGACGTCAGTGTCTGATTGGTATTATATTTTATCAAGGGACGAAAGGTTGTATTGACCTTGAGAAAATTTGAACTCAGAACGTTAAGAGTTGAAAGAAATACTGCATACCATTTATTCCAACGTTTTAACAATTCTGCTCGGTCACCGCCCTAACAACAATAACAATATATAATAATAGTGGTTTTACATTTTGGCACAAGGTCAACAAATTCGGGGGATGGGATAAGTCGATTACATTGACCTTAGTGTTCAACTGGTACTTATGAAAGGAAGAAGGGTAAAGTCGACCTCAACAGAATTTTAACTCAAAACGAACAAACAGACAAAATACCTATTTCTTTACTACCCACAAGGGGCTAAACACAGAGAGGACAAACAAGGACGGACAAAAGGATTAAGTCGATTAGATCGACCCCAGTGCACAACTGGTACTTAATTTATCGACCCCGAAAGGATGAAAGGCAAAGTCGACCTCGGCGGAATTTGAACTCAGGACGTAGCGGCAGACGAAATGCCTATTTCTCTACTACCCACAAAGGGCTAAACATAGAGAGGACAAACAAGGACAGACACACCGATTAAGTCGGTTATATCGACCCCAGTGCGTAAATGGTACTTATTTAATTGACCCCGAACGGATGAAAGGCAAAGTCGACCTCGGCGGAATTTAAACTCAGAACGTAACGGCAGACGAAATATCGCTAAGCATTTCGCCCGGCGTGCTAACGATTCTGCCAGCTCACCTCCTTAATAATCGTTATTATAATCCTTTCTAAGGCGGCGAGCTGGCAGAAATGTTAACACGCCAGGCGAAATGCTTAGCAGTATTTCGTCTGTCTTTACGTTCTGAGTTCAAATTCCGCCGTGGTCGACTTTGCCTTTCATCTTTTCGGGGTCGAGAAATTAAGTGCCAGTTGCGTACTGGGGACCGATCTAATCGACTGGCCCCCTCTCCATTCCACTCAGCTGGCAAAAAAGCGTTGTAGCTGTAGATCAATGGGCCAGATATATAACATTCTGTGTCATGCTCAATCTCCCTGAGAACTCCACATGTCTCTGTGGAGTGCTCACCCACTTGCACATTAATTTATCGAGCAAGTATCTCAAAAATAACGCTCACCGTCGTAACTGACGGTGAGCTATATATATATATATATATGCGTACATGCGTTTGGCGTGTTTGTATGTGTGTGTGCATGTATTCGTATGTGCGTATGCGTGCGAAAGCCCTCAATCTTTTCGTGAATAGTGCATGGGAAATAATTTTCTGTGAATAATGTGCCAAAGTATTTCTGATAATTATACAGCCACTTGAAATGAATGGGCGGAGACAGTAATGACACTGTGATATTCGCCATTCCATCTCTATGAGTTCAGACACACCACTTGAAATGGCGACATATGATATTTCAAATAATTTGCTGCTTAATAAAATACTTGGGCAGTAATGCAAACAACGGTTAAATGCTTAAATAAATCCACCCCACCAATAAGAAAATCACAATCAAATCACTACTAAATAGGGTTCGTTGATAAACACGAAACTGTGAAACACTGACAAACGTTTCACACCTATTTTATAAATGCAATGCAACAACGTGCGACTGTGGGGTAGTCTGAGTGGTTGCTCGATCTCTCATATACATATATATTTTATATGTTTTTTTCTTCCGTCTTTCTTTTCTATTGAACTTTCCTCTGCTCGAAAGGTAAAACCACCTTTGTTTCCTTCCCTGAGCGCCTGCTAATACTTTACATGTACCACGTCCTCGCGTTGTTGATTTTATTGTATTTGTTCTTCGTTTTTTGGGTGGGAGGGATTTACTATATATATATATATATATATATATATATATATATATATGTGTGTGTGTGTGTGTGTGTGTGTGTGTGTAGTGTCAAGTCACTTGTGAGGTTTCTCCCGAGTGGTACTGGTAACATGGAATTCAGTACAACCTGTTGCATGGTCGGGTCGTCGGCGACTAAACCGACACCTCCACTAGGCTTGCTTGGTGAGGAGGGGGTTGCTACAAACTCAGTTGAACTAAAAACAAGACCTGTCAAAAGGACAGTTGAACTTAATGTAGGTTCAATGACCATCAAGCAATAGCAAGGGCCCACAGAAATTTCGGATGGTGCCCGGCTTGCTGGAACTCCACTGGAAGTAAGGTACCCTTAAACTTTTGTAAAAGCATGTCTCTAGGAGAAGGCCACTCTGGTATAAAATCAGATATGCAGGGAATTGCATCGAACATTTTGGAGCTTTTGCTTGTGCTTGGGATCATGGCGCTCCCATATTTTTGAGCCTGCAACCCACACTGGCAAACTGGCACTAGTATTTTGCATGGGAAGTGGTCAACACACATACACACACACACACACACACACACACACACACACACACACACACACACACACACATATATATATGAGAAATAAGGATAAGTATAAAAGTTAATATATATCTGTATTGCCCACAAGGGTCTAAACATAGAGGGGACAAACAAGGACAGACAAAGGGATGAAGTCAATTAAATCGATCCCAGTGCGTAACTGGTACTTTATTTATCGGCACCGAAAGGATGAAAGGCAAAGTCGACTTATAAGCATAAAAGTTAATATAGTTCTTACGCAGGTTTCGCCATTATGGTTGTTTAGAGCCCAGGAGTAAGTAGTTCCAAGTGCATTTAAATACTCAACCACAACAGATCGTCAGGGAATAGTTTATTGCATTAAGTAATTTAAGACGAATCTAGACCAGTATTTCTCAGCCATTTTGACACTGGCACACATGACATACCGTTTTTCACAGTTCTTACTTGAAGTTAGATCCGTTTTACTTTGTGTTACCAGTTTACACTTAGATGACATTTGGGAGTTAAACATCGTATTTTGAATTCATATTGAAACACAAGTTCTCAGATGTCCAGCGAAGGTTAGGATTACTTACAAAATATCATAGGAGATTGTTAGCAAACTAAGGTTTTTAACTCTGAATTAAAATTCACGGACTATAATAAGATCATCGATACATTTATTTTAAATAATAGTGCCCAGGCACAAAGAGTCTTTTTGTAGACGAGGGTTTGCGTCAATTGAATATTACTGAATATTATTTATTTTGTTGATCATTGTAGAAAGGTACGTAGGACGTGAACTCAAAATGCAGAGGAACAGAATTAAATACCAAGAAGCTTTTAATGTCACTGAACCGGTTTTAACGTCTTACTGCTAAGGCAATTACATATAATTTTAATTATTTACATTGATTGGTACAGGGATTCAGGTTTATGGCAAAACAGAAATGGAATTGTGTAACGAGGGATATAAATGAAGCGGTTCTAACCGAGAATTGAAACTGTCGCCAGCTTAATGGAGGCGCCTACAACTACTGCTACAACAACAACTTTAACGTCAATGGTGACAACAACGATGTTTTAATAAGTTACTAACTCCACAAGACGCCAGACGAAATGACTCCTTGCGAAAGAAAAAAAAGTAAAGCGACCTTCACTGTAGTATATTAGTATAGCAATGTGGGTTTTACTTCCTGGTGTGTTGGAGCCGCTTGAGGCAGTTGAAAGTCTTTGTGGTTGACGGACCCGAACGTTTCCTATGGTCCACTTGAAGAGGATTTCGGCAGCGGCAACGTCATTTTCAGCAACAGTAACGAATTTGCAGAATCGTTAAAGCGTCAGATAAGATGATTCCTTGTATTTATTCTAACACTAGCAGTATCGCCCGGCGTTGCTCGGGTTTGTTTCGACCCTTTAGAATTGGAATTTTTGAAAAGTAGAAATGTTGCATTATGAAGCTTGTTATTCTCTTTAAGTGAACATTTTCTGGTTGAAATATACCGAAAAATGGAGACACAGCAGTAAAAAAATCGTAAAAAATAGGGATTTTCAAAGAAAAAAGGCACCTTTTTTATATAAATAATTTTTGGTGTTAACATGGTCCAATTTGAATTTTATCTTCTACGGAAGGAAGAGCAAGCCTTCTCTTCTATCATACTCTCAATTTTGGTCAACTTGCGCCGCAGGGTCTCGGAGGAGATAGTGTTAGTTGAAGGCTACCAAACCTACCATACACAGACAACTTCAGCTTTATATATAGAGATTTTGGGCGTGCTTATTTCAAATCTTACCTTTTGCTCTTTTGGCGTCATAAAAAAGTACCTATTCACTATGGTGGATTGGCAGAAGTGGAGCATTCTATGATCAGATCCCTGTTGTTCCCTAATTTCTTTTGTTCTGAGATCGAATTCTACTGTAGCTTATTTGGGTGGTAGACTCAGTAGGTCGTTCGGCTTAACATTACCACATAACCACCCAGTACATTCAGTGCCTTCTGCGGACTAATCCTTTTTTCTCGGCAATATCTTTCTCCTCATCATCTACAGCAGTGGTTCTCAACCATTTTTTTCCCTATGGACCCCTTTGATTCCTATTCTACTCACGGATTGGAACCCTTATAGCCATTCGATGTCTAAAAACTCCTATTATATTTTTAATGATTAAATATTATTAAGAATTGTATTAAAATATGTTTGAATATTTTGTGTATTTGAGAAATATAATCAGTTTAGTGCACATGAATTTTAACAACAAAATATCATATGGATCCCTAAGGGTCACATGGACCCCGCTTGAGAAACACTGATCTACGGCAATATATAAGAGAGTCATGTGAATGAATTATATGCGGCTAAATTCATTGTAAACTATTTTACATTATTCTGAAGTATGCCTAGGTGAATTTATCTTTTATCTTCTACTTGCTTCTGTCATGGGAGTTCGGCTATGGTGACACACCACCTGGAGGGGTTTAGTCGAACAAATTGGCATCAGTGCTTATTTTTACGCCTGATACTTAATCTAGCGATCTCTTTTACCGAATCAACAACTTACGAGGGCGTAAACATACAAACACCGGTTATTAAGCGGCAGTGGTGGTGGGCAAATACAACACACACACACACACAGAAAGTTACACGATTGGCAGCTTTCAGTTTCCGTCTAGCAAATCCATCTACAATGCTTTGTTCCGCCCGGTGTTATAAAACAAGAGGCTTGCCCAAGGTGTCGCATAATGAGACTGAATCTAAGATCGCATGGTTGGGAAAGAAGCTCCTTAACTGCACAGCCTGCGTCAGTTATGGAAATATTCGACATTTTTCGTTCCTTTCTTCACTTGAGTAAAATACATTCTGGCCAAAACGTGTAGTGAGAAAAATAAAATGAAAATAAAATGTAAAAACAAAGCCCAAACAAACAAAAAAAAACGACAACAAAAGCCACACCAAAACTTTCAGTTGATTTGACATGTACTATACATTTCAAACCATTGAAACCATTCCCACTGGGAAAATTTCCAGAGGCATTATGTCTACAAATTTGGGTGGCCATTTTGCCATTCTATACATTTTTAAAATCACGAGATCAGGAATTTGAATTTATCTCTACGTCTTTCGATATGTTGTGCACTATGTTAATTTGCTTAATTTATTAGTAATACACACACACACATATGTAATACTACGCATCTATTTACATGCTTGTTTGTGGTTGTTTATTTGTTTGGTTGATAAATAGTGCTTCTTTATCATTATATTTATTTGTGAAAATATATGCATGTGTATATGTATATGTTTCTTTATTACCCACAAGTGGCTACACACAGAGGGGACAACCAAGAACAGACAAACGAATTAAGTCGATTACATCGACCCCAGTGCGTAACTGGTATTTAAGTTATCGACCCCGAAAGGATGAAAGGCAAAGTCGACCTCGGCGGAATTTGAACTCAGAACGTAGCGGCAGACGAAATACTGCTACGCATTTCGCCCAGCGTGCTAACATTTCTGCCAGCTCGCCGCCTTTTACATGTGTATATGTATAAATAGATGCAAACATGTGTTGTGCGTAAATTTCTATGTATGCTTGTTCTGATACAGGCACATACGTACACATATAAATATGCTTATTTATGAATTTATAAATAATATATATATTCTTTTATTTGTTTCAATTATTTCACTGCGGCCATGCTAGAGCACCGCCTTTAGTCGAAGAAATCAACCCCAGTACCTATTCTATCGACTTCTTTGCCGAACCGCTAGGTTACGGAGTACGCAAAGCAACATCGGTTGCCAAGCGATGGTTGGTGACAAACACAGACATCCAATATATATATATATATATATATATATACGACGGGATTCTTTCAGTTTCCGTCTGCCAAGTCCACTCACAAGGCTTTGGTCCGCCCGAGGCTATAGTAGAAGACACTTGCACAAACCACGCAGTAAGTCTGAACCCAGAGCCATATGGTTGGTAAGCAAGCTTCTTACCACACGGTCACACCTACGCCTATATATATATGTGTGTGTGTGTGTGTGTCTGTGTGTGTGTGTGCGAATATATATATATATATATATATATATATATATAATATATATATATATATATACGACGGGATTCTTTCAGTTTCCGTCTGCCAAGTCCACTCACAAGGCTTTGGTCCGCCCGAGGCTATAGTAGAAGACACTTGCACAAACCACGCAGTAAGTCTGAACCCAGAGCCATATGGTTGGTAAGCAAGCTTCTTACCACACGGTCACACCTACGCCTATATATATATGTGTGTGTGTGTGTCTGTGTGTGTGTGTGCGAATATATATATATATTATATATATATATATATATATATATATGAGAATAATGTATTTTAAAGCACTTTTAAGAATAATAACAAAGTATGTACTCTGATACCGTTACTCTATACTGAGAGCGAAGTCGAATTCATCGTGACGTCTCAGATAACTTGATCTTTACTATACGTGCAAATATACACAGACTCTCATGCATACACATACACACGCATGTATGCACACGCACACGCACACGCACAAAGGTTGGTTTTGAATATGAAAGTAAACCGGAAATAGTAACAAACGCTTCTGAACTCTAAATTTTTAATTTATACTTCGCATCTATGAAGATATGAATACAGTGAAAGGCGCACAAACAAAACCTCTCTTCCATCACTTTAAGGTATAAGTGGGGAGGCAGGTGAAATAAGAAAAAGAACATTCTTAAATGGTAAGGAGAACTACAGAGAAGTATGTAAATGACAATAAGGAATTAAAGGGAAGATAGATTGGTTTAATATATAGTGGTAGTGAAGGTAGATGAGAGGGAAGATTTATGAAGGTTAGGGCAAAAGCGGTGTGGGGTTGTTGTTATTAATATTTTGAGAATACATTTTGTGACCGATGTTTGCAGGTAAAATTTATACTGTTGTGTCCATTAAGACATGAATTGCAAGATAGTCAAGACCTCAGTTATGCAGAAATCACACTTGTTATGGCTTGCTTGACGTAAGTGACTATGGACCACTTGAGAGTGTAAGAAGTTGAATCAAATTTTAGTTTATTGATAAGCTGAGATAACGATGTACTTCTCGATTTTGTTTGGGATTTGAAAATGGAGTAGTGGTTGCTTACTCTAGCTTTGAAAGTGGTGCTACATGAGCCGATATATATGTAGTTATAGTTGGCAGTTGATACCGTACAATTATAAACGATGTTTTTTGTGAGACAGCAGTTATCTAAAGGTCAGGAAGTTGGGCGTCTACAACTAGATAGGTTTGTAGGAGGTGTTCCGGATGAACTTGTGAACGGATTGTTATTTAGTCAGGAACCGGTGTTAGATTCGTCGTTATTGCTGGCGTTAAGATTAATATTTGTTAAGGAGTTGAGTGTGATATTGTAGGGTTCTATGTTATGATATCTGGTATATTCTGTGTCGCTCTCTATTTATACAAGAGGTATAGTTGGGCGTTGTGGTAAATTTAAGGATCGGGTGTTAGTAGTGGAATTATAGTTGGAGTTATAGTTTTTGGTTTATACATATGGATCTGGCTGTTATGTTGAGTTAATTTATTAGATTGGAGGTTTTCTGGTTGTGGACTTCTGAGTTTCTTGTTAAGATGTCGGTTAACTCCGGCAATGTTGGTGGTGGTGGAGTAGGACAATTTTATAGATTAAATATTTTAAATATTTTTCTAAAGGGGCTAGATTTAGGGATAAGTTTTTCGAGTAGGACGAGGAAGAGTCTAGGTACTCGAGTCTGAATATTAAGGGTGAAGGAGAGGGGTGGAATCAGATAATGTCCCGGGTTCTAGTTGTTTAATCCGATTGGGGAGGTGGGTAAATGGATGAGGATAGTGTTTACTATACGGCGGTGCGGAACTGGTTTCAGTTCCGGGTTTAGTAGAGAGAGGAGTATTCCACATGGGGATGTATTCGATTGAGCTTTTATATCCGGCACTTTGTAGGGCACAATTATGATATTCAGCATATTGATCGAATAAATCCTTATTAGTAGATTGTGAGGAAATCCCGTAGGAAACTCTTTACACAATATATTATAGGATGGAGGGAGTGGTGGAGAAGACGTTCACGTAGTGGAGGTTTTTCCCAGGTTTGGGTAGAAGGTTTGGTTTTGCAAGCTCAAGGTTGCGTCTAAGAAATTAGCAGTTTCTTAATCTTTTTCAGGTCTGTTCGATTTGTCGATTGCTAGAATTTTGGATTTCGAATACAGCGTCGTCTCTGAATAAACCACCGGAAATGTTAGGGACTTGTTCATGGAGACCATTAACTATGTAATCTCTTACAAGATCCGTAACTTGGGCGGAGTCACTTCCCCCATGGAACATCGAAAAAGTTGGGTGTACCCTTGTGGGTCCAGGATTTCCCATCGAACAGTATGATATTTCGGCAGGCTGCTAATATTATATCAATATCGTCGCGAGATAGGTTGGAATGGGTTTTGTCGAAGATTAGGGCCTTTTTTAGGAGAACAGGAGATATGCTGGTGTAGTATTGATCAATGTCGATTTGTATAAATTTAAAGGTGTGCTTAGAGCATAAAGAATTGAACCATTGGATAGCTTTTGTAGCTTTGGTCCAGAGTTTTAATGTAGATGTGGTGGACAGTTGGGGTATTATCCGATCGAGCATAATTTCGCTGATCTTACCTATATCGGAGCTGGAGGGGCATATGGGTGCAATAAAGAAACTAAGTAGTGATAGGAGACAAACTCAAAGACGTACGAGCGCACGCACGCACGCACACACACACACACAACACACACACACACACACACACACACACGCACGCACAAACAGTTTCCGTCTACCATGTTCATTCACAAAACATCGGTCGGCCCGGGTTGTAGTAGGGAATGCTGCTCAGTGGGGATGAACAGGAAACCACGTGGATTCAGAAACAGCTTCTTAACGACACAACCATGCTTGGACCTTAAGAAAGATGTTGAATTTTTTTTTTCATAGTTGTTACATGTTTGTGTTATTCTGCAGAAGATTTCATAATTCTGCAGAAGATTTTATAATATAATTTTATATTCAGTCACAAAACTACTGTAAAGAAACACCCGCTTCTGTATAATTGCAGATATTTTACGTTGCAATTTACATTGCACATTTCGTGCAAGCTATCAGAATACAAACTGAAATACCACTTATTTACTTTGTAACTGAATATTACTGAAAGTGAAAACAGATATTTTTGTCCCAGTTGCTTTTTCACATATTCACATATCACAATATTAAAGTTTATTTCCCCCACAAAATGTAATATATACACTCATACGCACGTATATATGTATGTATGTATGTATGTATGTATGTATGTATGTATGTATGTATGTATGTATGTATGTATGTATGTATGTATGTATCTATCTAAATATATGTATATATATATATATACACATATATATATATATATTATATATATATATATATATATATATATATATATATATATATATATAATATATATATATATATATATATATATATATATACACATATATATATATATACATATACATATATATATATGTGTGTGTATATATATATATATATATATATATGTGAGCACTCCGTCGGTTACGACGACGAGGGTCCCAGCTGATACGATTAACGGAACAGCTTGTTCGTGAAATTAACGTGCAAGTGGCTGAGCATTCCACAGACACGTGTACCCTTAACGTAGTTCGCAAAGAGATTCAGCGTAACAAGGCTGGCCCTTATTTGAAATACAGGTACTGTTCATTTTCTACAGCTGAGTGGACTGGAGCAACGTGAAATAAAGTGCCTCGCTCAAGGACATAATGCGTCGCCGGGAATCGAACTCACAACCTTACGATCATGAGCCGAATGCCCTAACCACTAAGTCACTCTCTCTCTATATAGAACACCATGTGTTTTGCCAGATGTGCACGCCTTGTTCTCTTATAAAATATCTTCGCACTGGCAGAAAGAAACTGATTAACTACTCTAATTTCAATACTGTGTTGGGGTTTTATCAGCACCTGGTTACCCTCTGTAACTGTCTATTGTGACATTGTTTATAAGCACTCAAGTACTGGAACTGATTGACCAGTTTGCACATGTAATGCATTTTTGGCACTTAGTTCGAATAGGAAATAACCGGTGCGCTAACAATACTTTGTTTCAATGCTGTTCTGTGCTACAAAATTGATCTACAGATTTTTAGTCAACGCTCTATGTATGGATAGAGTTAAACATATTGTATTCATATGCAATAAAATTGCGGATGGAAAATGAGGGATCACTTAGTAGGTATTTCATCAGCAACGAAGTACCCATTTTTAACTGTGCACGCGCGTACACGCAGAGACACATTAACATACTTACACGCATATAGGCGGTATAAGGTGTCATTGAGGAACAGGAGCCTAATCGACAGGATATGAAATATATTTTACTCAATCATTCATTGGTGATCGTGTCTGTTGGGATTTTAATAAGATTTCGTATTTCAAATACATGCACACACATGAATACACAAATACACGCACATACACACACATACACATACATACACACGGGTACAATATCAGCCTCACTTTCTCGTTTTTGACATCCTGAACCAGTAGCAAGGTGGGCCTAAGCAACTGGGGGTATACCAGTGGTGCAGCGGGGTAAGCAGTGGGGACTACACGTTTCTTTGTTCTTTGGGGAAAGCGTCATACCGTGAAATGATTGGATATCGTGTTTTTGCCTGTTGAAGTTGATAACTGATGGCTGGGTTTCTCTGCACAATCTGCCAGAAATCCGATCTGCAAAATGCGTCGGATGACACGACCTAAAAGAATTTCACCGAAGGTTTCAACCTCTCGGGTGCACACGACTCGGTTTAACCAACATGTCAACAATTCTGTTGCGCAGCAGGTAGAGCACAGCTGCATTCAGACAGATCGAGGAACCAAGGGTATGAGCTAGGTTCGAGGTGAGAGCCAGTGGTTGTAATGTTCTCCTCAAAAGGACCATTACTCTTGTCCTTCTCGAACTGCCTGCATGTAGCAGTGGGTCACCTGCTGCGTAACAGAATTGTCGACATGCTGGTTAAACTAAATCGCGTGTATCCGAGAGCTTTAAACCTTCTACGAAAGTCTTTTAAGGCATGTCATCTTATGCATTTGAGGAACGGATTTCCGTAGACTGTTTGGTGAAATCCAACCACCAGTTTTTAAATTTTATAGACAAAAACACGAAAGCCAATAATTTCTCAGCAGGACGCTTTCCCGAGAGCACGGAGAAGCACGAATCCCCCTCTGGTTATCCCGCTGCATCACTGGTATGCCTCCAGTTTCCTAGGCCCATTTTACCGCTGGTCCAGGGAGCCAGAGACGAGGAAGCGAGGCTGATATCATGTCTGTATGTGTATGTGTGTGTGTTTTCTGTATGTGCGTATGTGTGTGTGTTCGGCGTGTTTTTAAAATACGATATCTTATTAAATCACCGCCGACATGTTCACCAATGAGTGATTATGTAAAATATATTTCATATTCTGTTGATTTCATGTTTGATACATTCAAAGCGATGTTTTGACTGATTAGGCTTTTGTCCTTCACATTTCCTGTGTTTTTTTTTTCACAGAACATTATTTCTTGTGTCAACGATTATACTACGTGACCAATCGTTTTGTGGTAGAACGCTTTACAGCTGCTGAATTATAAACATTATGGGGCAACATAAGTTGCAAGAAAAATCCTTCTTGTATGGTGACTTGCAATTTGAGTTCCATATCTAGTTGTACTCATATATATATATATATAGTCTTTATTGCCCACAACGGGTTAAACATAGAGGGGACAACCAAGGACAGACAAACGGAATAAGTCGGTTATATCGACCCCAGTGCGTAACTGGTACTTATTTAATCGACCTCGAAAGGATGAAAGGTAAAGTTGACCTCGGCAGAATTTGAACTCAGAACGTAGCGGCAGACGAAATACCCCTAAGCATTTCACCTGGCGTGCTAACGTTTCTGCCAGCTCAACGCAGGAAGTTTTTCAATAGAATTCTAACCATAATTCTTAATTTTGCGTTGCTGAACACACACTATCCTTTTAACTGGGGGTTTTACTCCAAAATTTCTATCACAACATCATCTCATATATATATATTTATATAAACAACTTACACGCTATACGGTGCACGGCAGAATATTTGTCACTTCATTACTTTTATTCTGGTACAAATGTGCTCATAAGAAAGACCATGGATTGTAATAGCATTCTATATGTTGTTTAAAACGATACGAATTGCAATCATCTTGTCGCTGAACAAATAAAAATTGTATAACTTTAGGTTATACATTTTTATTTGTAAAACAAATGCAAAACAACTGCGACCTGCAGCATTTTTCTAACGCAGTTATGTCCTTTACTATTTTTCGAGTGAAATAAATCTATAGTAGATCTTACACAACTTGGTAAAAAGAGAAGAATTCTATATGGCCCAGATTTGGAAATAACCCAACGTATAGAAAAGGAATAAATAAATAAATAAGTTATAGCAGGAAAAGATTTTTCATGCGAAACATGTTCTCTCACGCCGCCATTTCCCCCACCACTAACTTCAATAACCCCTAAAAATAAATATCTAAAACAACAAACTAACAATAAAATACTTCTTCTAAATTTACTACTACTACCATCAGGAGCGACACCACCATTACCACCATCCCAATGACAAGCATTACTGCTGTTGCTGCTACTACTACTACTACTCGCAACGAAATAACGATATAATAATAATAATAATAATAATAATAATAATAATAATAATAATAATAATAATGGTGATGATGATGATGATGATGATAATAATAATAATAATAATAATAATAATAATAATAATAATAACAATAACAGCAAAAATAATAATAGTAATAAATAGATAAATAAAATAGAAACGGATATCAGTGTGGTTGGCTTTAAAAATGTAAGCATCAAATATTCAAAGAAGCCAAATGTGATTGTTAACGGGATACACGACTGAATAGATATTAAAAGGCATGTGGTGACGTTATAGCAGTTTTTTTTTAATATGTAGATTAATTTTTAATGCTATTTTAGTTTTGTTTGTTTACACGCGCATTCATAACATATACATAAACACGCACAGATATTTATTTATAGTGCACTATACAACGTTTTGGGGAAATTTAAAATGTAAGGTATACCTTTTGATAAACCTAAAAGTTTAGTCTTGCAGTGAAAAGTAAATATAATGGCTATACTACAGGGTTTATCTCTCTGTTGACAGAAAACCTGAAATCGTTCTAACAGAGTAAGAATATTCAGCATCTGTCACCGGAGTGGTGATAGCTTACAACTACTTATAGTGTATTGAAACAGAACTCCGTTAAAACGGTTTATCTGATTTGCATAATAGTGCATTGGCTGACAACGTTGTTTAATTAATTTATTCAAAGTGATCGCCATAATGTTTCGGGTTAGTTTTAATTGAGAAGTAAACAAATCGGTTATAACACAGCTATAGATTAAATTTTATGCTTATTAAAATGTATGCCATGTTTTTAAAGTTAACCAAACAAAAAAAAGAAAGAAAAGAAAAGAAAAATACAATGCAATGCATTATGAAATAATAAATCTATAGTGCCAATACATGTACTGTTGCACAAATTAGTCCGATCAGTTGAGCCGATTTATCTTAGTTTCTATACATTACCTATAAGCTACTAATTACTTCGCAAAAAGAAGATGGATATTCTTTGTTAGAAAAACTTCAAGATGGGCATCAACTATTCTGCCCATGATGAAACTCAAATACTATATTTGTTAAAATGCATACTTTGAATTTTGTGTGCATACAAATATATATATATATATATATATATATTATATATATATATATATATATATTATATATATACATGTATGTATGTATATATACATGTATGTATGTATGTATGTATGTATATATATATATATATATATATATATATATATATATATATCATATCTAGCTACACACATCCACACAAATGTACAAACCAGTGTACAACAAAGTACTGAATACATGAAGTATAATTTATTTATAAGCTCGAAAGCTGATAATTCCGTCGGCCCATAATCAAAGTTTACCTCAGGCAAAAGTCGTAAAAAGGAAAGATACACAGAAAAGCAAAAAGAAAATCTAGCAAACGACTGAAACAAAGAGAGAACTATGCTAAACTTGACGACCCATTGCAAAATGGCTGCGAATACGTAACATGATATTACTTTTAGCAACCATGCAGAGTTAAGCCAACTTATAGTCTGGTGTATAGGATAAAGTGTCTAGTGTAACGTCCTAGTGCAAAGATTTGCAGCGAGAATCGAACAATCTTGATACTTTGTGCATTAATTACTACAACAGCTGATTGCTTTTTAAAACTGAAAAGTCTCGTTTACGACTGAGAAAGGTTTATGTTTTGACATTATATTTTAATTGAAAATGGTAAGCTGTCGCTTGTAATAAAATATGCACCGCAGTGTCCTAGAGCTTAACCTAGTAATTACAAAAACTTCTAAGTTACACGTAACCAATTTCACATACATTTGTGTGTGTGTGAGTGAGTGTAGGTTTGTGTGTTAGTGTGTGCGTGTATGTGTGTGTGTGTCTGTGTGTCTGTATTTCTGTTTGTGTGTGTATATGTATGGATATATGGACATACACACATACAATCATAGAAATATGCATATATGTAGATATGTATATGTATGCACATATGCATATATGTAGGCATGCATTTACATATGTATATTCAAGTATATGTTATATATAAATATATATATATTTACACACGTATGCACATGCATGCACACAAATACGCTCACACACATAGTCAACTTATGAACTTTTCAGCCCATATATTATATATATATATATATATATATAATATATATATAAGAGGTAATGGTGTCATTAAGACCCAAAGGATTTACAACTTCAATATCCCTACATATCTCACATCTATTTTCTCATATATATATATATATATATATATATATGTCCTTTATACGATAAGTATATTTTTTCTCTAGCATTGATACGACTCTTAATCTGTCTCTTTCTCTCTCTCTCTCTCCTCCCTTATTCCCCTTCCTTTCTTTCCCTCTCCATCCGTCTTCCCCCCCTTCTACGTTTCTCCATCTCTCTCACCTCCAGCCCCCTCGATCTGTCTCTTTCTTCTCCTCCCTCGTCCACCTTCTCTCTCTTTTCATCTGTCCCTTTCTCCTGTCTTTTGTTCTCACGTGACCGCTAGCCGCTGTTGAGCGCTCTTTTCGTTCCAGCAGTCGCAGAAGCAACACGTATTTGTTCGTCTCCCTGCGGCCTTTAGGCACAACTTCACAAGCCAGCCCCATACTCACTCGTCCTGTCGAAAGACCCTTGTCCTACGTCCTGGTTTTGTTTTGTTGTTTATTTTTATTTTTACCGTATTGTTTTTACGTTTTTGAATTCTTATTGGTGTCACGTATTCTGTATTTTTGTTCGTGTACTTCGTTCGTTTCCGTCTTCGTGTTGTATACATTCGAAGCTTTCTTCCAGGGGATCTAATGCGCTTGGCTTAGATTTCCCTTGGCGGGCTGGCCATATCGGAGCAATCTCAAGATTAATCAGCCGAAATTGCTAAGATGATCTGGTTCTTGACTGATGACTGAGGGCTTCGAATGTCCCGTCCTGTGGTTCTTGTGTCGTCTCTGTGGTGTTTCATGTTCTTGTCCATGTCTGTAATTATTTTTACTGTTTACCTATATATATATATATATACATATACATATACATATATATATGTATAAGAGGATGACCTGAAACGTTCATAGGCTAACTAAGAAGGAGAGATGCTAGAGTTGTGAAATCTTGCATTCATCAATTTCAAACTCTACTTATGAATACCTGCATTGTTTCTTTCCCGCTAAACAGACATCTGACTGTTCAAAGACTTCAAAAGTAGCTAGTAATGACTCCTCTTGAAAAGGGACAAAATATGGCATCGTAGTATTATCAGGTACCTGAAGCAAAAGGGTTTTGTCTCCAAGAACATTCACGCTGCCATGGTTGCTACAGTATGGGATGATGCTCCAGTTTTATCAACACTGCAAAAGTGATTTTGCAGTGTTGATAAAACTGAAGCATCATCAGCTGAATTTAAGAAGAGAAGGGAGAATCTTGAAAACGACACAAGGTCTGGACCGCCTGCAACTGTTACCGTCGAAGAAAACATTGGTTGTGTTCACCACATGGTTATAGATGACAAGTAATTTGTTATAAGTCAAATAGCCAATGCTATTAACATATGCCGTGAGAGAGTTGAGAATATTCTGCTCAATGAACTTGGCACGACAAACATTTCTGCTTGGTGGGTACCACGTCTTCTAACACTTGATCAAAATTGCACCAGGCTGATCAGATCACGAGAAAATCTGACATGTTTGAAGCAGATCCAGCTGGCTTCCTCGAACGTTTCGCAACCCAAGATAAGTGCTAGTTCCATCAATTTGAGCTAGGGACAAAGAGAAAATCCATGCAGTGGAAACACCTCCCTTCACCTGCTCCGAAGAAGGTCAAGGTAGCTTCACCTGCAGAGAAGGTGATAGCCTGCGCTTTTTGGGATGCAAAAATACATTGCGTTTATTGACTTTCTTCGAAATGGCCACACCATTAACGAGGAGTATTATTTTCAAATTACTAAGGCAGTTACGAAAGACTCTCAAAGCCAAACACCTTAGAAAACTAATGAAAGTGTTCTTTCACCTAGACAATGCTCCAGAGCACAAGTCCTTTGTTTCAATGGCTGCTGCGCGTGACAGTAGCTTTGAAATAGTTGATCCCTTTCCGATTCTCCTGATTTAGCCCCATCTGACAGGGAAGCAGTATTGCAATGGCGATGACGTCATAACTGGTGTTGTCGTCTTCTTTGTCGAATAGGATGAAAGCTTTCTCACCAATGAGAGCCAAGCACTGCAACACAGATGGGAAATGTTTGTGGACCGTAAAGGAGTCTATGCTGAAAATAAACCTCATTTGGTCACATGAGGGTATCTTGGTCAGTCTGAACTTTTCAGTCGTCCTTTGTATACACACACACACACACACATCGAGATAGGCATAAGACTGAGAAAGTAATTATATTAGATAGGTTTATTGATTTCAACTAACAAGCTGCTTTCACTGAATTCAAATGTTCATCGGAAACTGAACACACACATACATATATATGAATGCGTGTTTGCGTGAGTGAGTGTGTATCTAAGCGTGTACTTCTGTGTACATATGTTTGTTTCTATGTGTATAACAATAGCAATAATTATTTCTCAAAGTTCAAGAATGTATTTCGATGCTATTTGTGAAGAAGGAAACAATAGAAAAATATTACCTAACAATATAACAAAATATCTTTTCCCGGACATAACGTGTTTCTTACAGTTGCATACACGTACGCACACACACACACACACACACACACATACACACACACGCACACACACACATATACACATGTGTGTGTTTATATTTATACATGTAGATTTTGTCTAAAATAAGTGCCATAAAATATGCACCAGTTGAACACTGGCGGTCGAGTTAATCGACTTATTCCCTCCTGTAAAATTTGAAATCAATACGTATACCTTGGTGGCTTTTCTGTTACTATGCCGTTTGCTAAATGATACTTTATTATACCATTGCTCTAGACTCTTCTATCAAGCCCTTTGGTAAACTTTGCAGTGAAAACAACTCTTGTATTTGAAAAATATATATTCTTCTAAACTCCGATTTGTTGTTTAATTATTAATTCCAGAATAAGTAGAGCACTTTGATGTAAAGACTTTTACACCCATAAATCCGTATTTGAATTTCTCGACATTTCGGCTTAGTTCATAATATACCTCAGTTTGCTTTGCGTTAGTTACGAGGCTACATAAACAAATATACTTAGAACACTGTTCTTTATTCTGTGGCCTGCTGAAGAAGACAACATCTGTGAGTAGACACACACAAACACACACACGCACGCACACACACACACACACACACCACACACACACACACACACACACACACACACACACACACACGCAAGAAATATGATTATGTCCACGCGAATTCTCTCTCTATATTTATTTTAATATCTATACTGCATTTGATATTTTTGTTGTCATCTCGTCAACCATGTCTGTGAGCGTGAGTGTATGTGTGCGTGAGTGTATGTGTGTGTGTGTGTGTGGTGTGCGCACGTGTGTTCGTATGTATTTGTGTATGTATTTGAGTGTGCGCGTGAGACGTGCTCGTTTATCGAGAGGTGTTAGTAGTGTACACTTGTATGCGTATGAGTGTATATGTATTTTGTTGTTGTGTTTGCGAATACGCATGCCTCTGTCTATGCGTCTGTGTAAGCGTGTAAGCGGGGGAAATGTGTGTGTTGTCTACCTTCTCTAAGATGTAGACTTCAAAAAGATTTTGTGTGTTTCTAATTCCTTTCAAAACATTACAACTAATGAAAGGATTGGATTGCTTTCTCAGAAGAGGGCCTAAAACAACTTAATACATCGGTTTTCGTTAAGATCCATAATGTAGATCATATTTCATAGAACCTTTAAACACCCACCCCAAACAGCCACACATACACATGTATTTGTGTGTCTGTGCATGTGCATATATATATGTGTGTGTATATATATGTGTGTGTGTATGTATGTGTGTGTATGAAAGTATTTCTTTACTACCCACAAGGGGCTAAACACAGAGGGGACAAACAAGGACAGACAAAAGGATTAAGTCGATTACATCGACCCCAGTGCGTAACTGGTACTTAATTTATCGACCCCGAGAGGATGAAAGGCAAAGTCAACCTCGGCGAAATTTGAACTCAGAACGTAACAGCAGACGAATTATGGCTTCGCATTCGCCCAGCGTGCTAACGTTTCTGCCAGCTGGCCGCCTTCATGTGTGTGTATGAATGTGTGTGTGTGTATGTATGTATGTATGTGTGTATGTATGTGTGTATGTATGTATGCATGCATGTATGTATGTATGTATGTATGTATGTATGTGTATTTGTGTGCGTGCGTATATGTATGTATGTGTCTGTGAATGTATGTCTTTTGTGTCTTTTATCTTTTACTTGTTTCAGTCTATAGATTGCAGCCATATTGGAGCACGGCCTTGAAGGGTTTCGTCGAAGAATTGGACCCCAGGACTTATTTCTTAAGTCTGTTACTGTTACTTTTATGTTGGTGATTTGCTAGGTTATGGCGACGTAAACAAACCATCACCGGCTGTCAAGCGGTGGTGGGAGACAAACAAACACAAAAACAAAATATATATGTGTGTATGTGTGTGCGCGTGTTTGTTTGTGTGTGTGTGTGTGTGTGTGTGTGTGTGTTTGAGAGTGTGGGAGTGTGTGCACTTTTAGGCTCGGATGATACAAACCTACTGTAAGATTCGTCCTAGTCTGGACCAACCCGCTTTAGTCTCTGATATAGTAAACCTAATGCTTCTTTTTTTCCCCCCGATATGATTGTCAGTTGGGGTCTGAGGGAGATTTGTATGCTATTTCCGACAGGTCGAGTAATCATACCAGGTCGCCTTCCTTCTCATATTTCACACACGTACGCAGATAACCATACGTAATTATATGTGTGTGTGAACGAGGGTCTATATTATATGTATGTGAGTGTGTGCATGTATATATATATATGTGTGTGTGTGTGTGTGTCTGTGGATGTGTTTGTTTTCACTAGAATGAATAGTTAAAAACAGGAAATGCAAAACCAATATCAATAAAGTATGAGAGAGAGAGAGAGAGAGAGAGAGAGAGAGAGAGAAGAGAGGGAGAGAGAGAGAGAGAGAGGGAGAGAGAGAGAGAGAGAGAGAGAGAGAGAGAGAGAGAAAGGAACTGATCGAGTAAAAAGAGGAAGTGAGAGAATATTGGTAATATTTGGTCAACGAATGTAATATCATAGTGAAATGTATTTTTGTAGTTCTTAAATATTTGTTAATAAATAAAGTATATTTATAAACATTAATAAATTAGAAATTTTAGATATATGTTGCTGTTTGATTTTCATTATCAAATTCTAAAAATTTACGCACACGTACACAGATGCATGTATGTGTGTGCGAGCATATATATACATGTATGTATATATATATATATATATATATATATATATATATATATATATATATATTATATATATATATATATATATATATATATAATATATATATATGTATATGTATATATATATATGTATTCATTTATTTATTTCTATGTATATGTATATATATATATATCTATATATATATATATATATATACACATACATGTATATATATATATATATATGCATATATATATATATATAACATACATGTATATATATATATATAATAGCATGTATGTATATATATATATATAATATATATATATATATATGTGTTGTGTTGTGTGTAATATATATATATATATATATATATATCGTTGGCAGTGAGATTTGCTTGGTGTGCCCATGACTGCTGCTTGTCACTGATGAGACACAATAAGTCGAATTCAGGTACGGCCTTGAAGGTTTTAGTCGAACAATTCGGCCGCTGTACTTACTTTTCAGCATGATACTTATTTATCCGTCGCTTTTGCCGAACCGTTAACTTATAAATGGATAAATAAACACCGGTTGTGATTCGGTGGTGAGGGACAAACACAGACACAAAGTCACACACATGTAGATATACACATACATACACTTCATATAAAGGAGTTTTTGAAGTCCTTAATGATTAAATTTTGGTGGGATAACTGGTTGATTCAGCATTTATTTAATTTCTACGGTAATAATGTCGTTCGATATTATTTTTTAGAAAGTTTCTTTCTTATATAATCTACATGAATTTTAATCTTTGACTTAGATTTAGTTGCTGTTTCTGTTCAGTCAAGCGGTCATGTAGATGCTTTCTGCGATGGCTCGACCAAACCCTCGATTTAATGTGAGGTGTTATTTGAGCATTACTGACCCGGCTTTAACGTCGATATTTACACATACCCACGCACATGCACACATCCATTCATGCGCACCCAGATATGTGTGTATGTATATATATATATATATATATATATATATTATATATATATATACCACCTAACTGGCCCTCGTGCCGGTGGCACGTAAAAGCAGCCACTACACTCTCGGAGTGGTTGGCGTTAGGAAGGGCATCCAGCTGCAGAAACTTTGCCAGATCAGATTGGAGTCTGGTGTAGCCATCTGGTTCGCCAGACCTCAGTCAAATCGTCCAACCCATGCTACCATGGAAAGCGGACGTTAAACGATGATGACGAGATATATATATATATTATATATCTGTGTAAACGTGTATATATAAACGTATGCACGTGTGTGTCACTTGATTAAAATAAAGTTGGCAAACAACAATTTATTATTCAGACATGCTGGGTACACGTTTTTTCGAAAATTCTTCTCCCACACACCTGCTAACACTATCATATACACACAAATCAGACAATTTTGTGCAAGGTGAAGGAGCGCTGTTTCGAGCACAGCAAGCTTCCATCGTATCACTTCATGTGATATTAACGCGTGTACAACTACAGACCACCCTTGCTCTCTCTCTGTTTTGATTCTAAATACTATTCACTCTTGTCGTCTTCCTTAACCGAGCAAAGACTGTTTGAATAAACAAACCACTTTGCATCAAGGCGTCTTTCCTACAACGAAACAGCTTCACTGAATGAATTTATGAATAAAGGCATATTAAGAACAATGAATTTATTTATGGGTAAACGACATATTAAAACCATTGTGTTATTTATTGCTGACGACATATTAACACCAACATCCGCAAGGCGTATGTATGTCTATGTGTGTGTGCGTATGTGTGTGTATGTGCGAGCGTAATTGAGAGAAAGAGAGAGAGAGAGAGACAGTGGGAAAGAGAGTTGGTTTGTATATGTGTATATTTATTTTAATGTTTTGTGCATTATCTTTGATATACTGTTTAATTTATATTTAATTTTTTGTCTTTTGATTCTATATTTTTAAAACTCCATACTTTACTGCATCTAAATCATATTTAGTTTCTCTTTTAGATTTATTTCTCAAGGTTTTAGGCTCAAATTCTCTCAGGATAGGCACGCTGGTATTCATTCTTATATCGACAGTGAAATACGTATCAGTGATACATAGAAGTCGATTCATTTCATCTCTCCGTCCTCGTTGCTTAATCAATAGGAAACAAAATATTTTGTTTTTCACTTCAGTACTGAATTCTTTAGCTTTTAGTCAGAGTCGCCAAAATTTAAAGTATCCATCCTTATACCGGAAAACTGGCCCGTATACTAAAAACAGAGTGGGGTCTGCTCAAGGTATCCAAGACGCCAGGTAGAGTATTAAGCTGGATAACAGATTAAGTGTATCACTCAAAGAAGCCATGGCGGGATTTGAACTCAAAGTGGAAAGAACCAGAACAAATACTGCCGAGTATCTAGTCCAACATTCATGCTGATAGGTACAATTCAATCGACCATAAAGGATGAAGAGCGAGATTTTCATCCTTTTCATCGGTAGGAGTTGAGCTTGGAACGTAAAAATCGGAACGAAGATCAAAGGGAAATTTCTCCGATCAAAAATACTCTGTCAGTTAGCCGTCAGATTTATTCATTTGAAAATGGCAAGTTAACAGCTGACTAATACCGCTTGATATGGTTTCATATTTTACGTAAGACTAAAAAACATTCCTCTGAACAAAGTGAACAGCAAATCATTAATGATCTGTAAGTACTTCTTTTAAATTGAAGGTTTAAATTTTAAATTACTGAGCATAGATGTTTATAGATATCAACCAAGCTTTTATTATTTTCATGTTTACATTATACGTATTTTGTAGAGATTTAGAAGCAAATTACTAAAGCTCTTTGTTTAGAAAGAAAAAACAAAAAAGAATTTCAAGATATTTGTGAATTATTTAGAAATACTAAAAGGCAAAAAAGTAAAAAACAAAAATAAAAATACAATTTTTAAGTCGTAGTTGGATTACCGTTGGACTACATGTTCATAAAATGTTCAAATCAGAATAATTACAACTAAAGATGTCAGAACAAGTAAGACAAACAATTGTGGAAGAAAATCATGGACCATTGAAGTAAAGACAATATTTAATTAATAGTACGCTTAATTAATGAGTGTGAAATACTTCGGCGCAGAATTAGAAACCAAAATTAATCAGTGACTCTACTTGCAGTCTCTTCTTGGTCAGAAGCACAAAAAGAAAGCCTGAAGCTTGTTCAGAAATAACAATTGCTTCTTAAACACACTCGCATGCGTACATAATACACACACACACACACACACACACACACACACACACACACACACATATATATATATACAAACATGCATATATACATGGTGATTGCTCCATCTTTATAGATGATTGCTGTCTCTTTGTGCTTCCTTGTTGTAAATAGCATTTCTGGCTTTCCATCCATAACCTCTTAAATGGCCACGCAGCCCCGTTTCAGATCTACAGAGTTTGGAGCATAGGTAACAGCCAAAAGTTGTAACTTACTGAACGTTTTCGGCTGGTTAGGTCTGCACACATCGCTACTTTTCCATCGCCATAGGATTTTCAATAGATGGAATGACGAATAAGGTTACCATAGAAAAACATCTATATGGCATTGAATTATTGTGATAAACACTTGTACACCACGTGTACGGCTCTTTGAGTTTCCATGATTAGTGCCAAAATATAGGCCGGTGCGAGATGACCAGCCATCACGTGAAACCGCAGCTTTTACATCAGAGTATCTATCTCTCCTAGAAGGTAGGTGTGACAGCAGCTAGGGGGCCCTCACTCCCAGTGGTTTTACTGTGCACCCTAACACCAACCAAGGTATTTCTGCGTCCCCGCGCTCAGATGCATTGTCATCACATATGCTAGTTAACTCACAGCTGGGAGCCTGACATTTGTTACTATTCTGGGCCAGAGTAGACCTGGGAGCAATAGTGGATATGAGGTGGTTTTATAGTCATCAAAACCCCAGAATTCCCGAAACACAGACCCACTACCGGATGCAGTTTAAATCATATCTACGACAAATACACCTCTACGCATGCACGCACACACACACACGTACATATATATATGTGCGTGTGTGTGTGTGTGTGTATGAATATATGTGTTTCTATGTGTGAGTTCTTAGCTTATGTATAATAAACAGGTTATAGGATATTTATGTAATATTAAATGGTAGTAAAACTAAAATTCCATTCTTCAATGAAACACACCACGTCTTTCGTTTTTATTTACTCGTATAGTCAATATTTACAGGAAAATCTTGATCAACTATTATCATTTTTTTTTCCCACAAGACAATACATATTAAATACATCTGCTTCCAGCAGTTTAACGGGAAATTTCTTTTCAGAAGAACACGATGTAACACTAATCTATGAAACTGTTTTTAACACGGTATATAGTACTGAACACGCTATATAATATTAGTAAGCACAATTTGCAAGTTGTGAGGCTTCGTGAGTTAAATATTTGCAGTCATTTCGTTCATTCAGTTTTATGATTTGACAAATCCAAACTAAGGTGGACAATATGTTGAATACTTGGAGATTTATTCATTGATCATAATTTAAACATGAGCTTTCTGTACCGGTTTTCATGAACGTCACCGACCTTTAAGGATGGTTCTATGATATACACACGATATATATAGGAATATACACTGCATTGTAACTGATAGTATAAATAATGATGCAGACAAAGTTTGAAAGACGTCCAAGAAATTAAGGCACAAATCTATGCTTTTCTTTAACCAATGTGTCACCTTATTGTCCTACTTTGAAATCTTCCCGTGTTTAAATGTGTCGTTCATCAGCTTGGAAGCCGATAAAATAAGTATCAGTAATGTCTTGGAGTAAGGTCTACGCAAACATTTCTCTAATTTATATTTGCAATGAATTAAATTGGTTCACTCTGTAAAAAAGAGAGGTTTCGTTATGTTGCTTAGTGGTAGCGAACATTTGGAGAAAAGGTACCTGACGCGTTGGTTGGTTGGTAGTGGTTTTGTAGCTTAGAGTAAGAGCATATAACGGAATAGAAAGTTAGTAATAAGCACAGATATGACAAAATCAATAAAAACTGCTGTGGTATTTATCATTTAGATCGATTATTATCGGAGCAGAACAAAGATGAAATCAATAGAAGTCATACAGTTGGCTGTTTAATTTAGAATGAGTGATTCAATTGTTATACAATCGATAAAGATTAGACTGAGTATAATATAATCTTGGATAAGGTCAACATAGGAGATGGTCATAATGGTGACGACGATGATGATGATGATGACAAGGGGGATGACGGCGACGAATGACATTGACGAGAATCATGACGATTTTAATGATGATGACAATAATTACAATGGTCGTAATGATGACGAAGCGTATGATGACGGTGATGACGGGGAAGATAATGATGTCGAGGGTTTGAGTGATCGGGCAATCATGATTTCTATAATCTTCATATTATGAGATTATGAGCGAAGATTATTACGAGTGTTATTGGAAAAAGAACAAAGTGAATATAAAGATCTCAATTACGGCTACAAGCATAGTTGATATTGCTATTTGATGAGAGTACACATACTCACATTTATGTGATTATATGCATGCATATAATATTTATGTGTATTCATATATACGATCATACGTGTGTGCGTGTATATATACATATATATATATATGTGTGTATGAGCATAATATATATATATACATATACATACTCACACTCATATAATGTATGTGTGTGTGAAAGATAGGATATAGCCAAGTGCACAACTGGGCGTATCCCTCTTCACGCCTGAAGACTTTTAGTAGTACCTTTAAATCATTAATTTGTCAATGACCGAACAGTCAGCCATTTTGATGCTCATAAGGTGGCCTGAAGCAAAGTGAAGTAAAGTACAAAGACAAAACGCATGTTACGAATCAAGACTTTACCGTAGGCTGAAAGGCCAGTTGTCTAATCTTTAGGCCACGAACATTGTTTAAAAAAATAATACCATTTTAAGTTACACACACACACACACACACACACACACACACATATATATATATACATACAAACACATAAGTGTGTGTTCACGTGTACATGTATATATATTAGTATTCATATTAATATATAAAGGCGCATAGCGTAGTGGTTAGGGTGTTATACCCACGGTCTCGCTATCGTGGTCTTAATTTCCGGATCGGGTGGTGCGTGTGTTCTAAAGCACAACACTTCAGCTCACATTGCAATGCAATCCCTTAGACACGTGACATGTCGTATACTGTGCAACTGTTCAGACATCGCCGACTTGACGGAGGGAGTGAGTTTATTTACAGGACAAACATTTGTTCACAATAAACATACGATTTGTGCAGAAACGTTTTTCCAGGATTACGAAATGTTACTGTGATATTAATATACGTATCCTTATATATTTATATGTATGAATATATCTTCTTATTCAGCAATAGTATTATATATATATATGAAGTAGCAAAAATAGCACAAAAACGGTTACTCACATTTTCACGTACCCGTTCGTCGGACAGTTTTGAGTAAGAGTTTTTGTGATATTTATGCTGCTTCTTAATAAAGCATAT
>NC_042998.1:184715120-184751220 GCF_006345805.1 Octopus sinensis
CTGTGTGTCTGTGTGTCTGTGTTGTCCCCCCTATCACCACTTGAAAATCGGTGTTGGTGTGTTTACGTTCCCGTTAACTAGCTGTCGCGCAAAAGAGACCGATAGAATAAGTACCAGGCTTAGAAAATAAGTATTGGGGTCGATGCATTCGACTAAAAATTCTTCAAGGTGGTGCTCCAGCATGGCCTCAGTCTAATGACTGAAACAGGTAGGTACACGATAAAAGATAAAGTGTAAGCAAACAAATAGGGAGTGCATATATATATATTTCAAGGGTTTCAGAGAAAGATTTCACGAATAGAAAACAACAGAAAGTTACAAAAAATTTATCAAATTTTTCTGTATACACACACACACACACACACACACATGAATGTGTATATGTTATTTTCATAGTTTACTGGCTTCAGTCATTGGATTGTGGCCATTCTGAGACACCGCCTTCCTCATGAGGCCTATCATATCGATTCTAGCTAATATTTCAGTCCCATACTTATCTTACCGATCAAAGTGTGTCGAACAAGATGACGAGACATATTGGGACACCTCCTACATAATATAAATGCAGGCACACACATATACGCGCTTCCTTATATATATATATATATATATATATCCATACCTACACGATATGATTTTGTGTATTTTGACATAGACGTCGGGTCCGATCCGATTGGTGATCCTGTCCTGTTTTTGTCATGTTGTGCTGTGCCTGTGAATATGCTTAAATCATAACCGATCACTTTTTTATATATTTATTGTTGTATGTATGTAGATACACACACACACACACACACACATAAAATACATATACACCCAGGTATATATGCATATACCTCTTCTCTGTGTCTATGTATATATGTACACATATACATACATTCACGCATATATATATATATATATATGCATATACAAACGTTACATAGGCGTATGTATGTGTGCATATGTAGTTATATAATTATACGTGTGTGTGTATATATATATATATATTATATATGCATATATATATATATATATATATATGCATACATTATATATATATATATGTATATGTATTATATATATGTATAATTAAGTATAATAATATATTTAAATGTATATGTATGTATATGTATATATATATATATATATATGTATATATATGTATATATATGTATATATATATGTATATATATGTATATATATATATGTGTGTATATAAATATATATGTATATATATAAGACACTCATACATAATTTCATAGATACATAACATATTTACGTATGTTTTGTGTGTATGTGCGTGTGAGTATGTATGTGTTTATGTGTGTATATCTACATCAGTGTATACATATATATATAAATATTAAGTTTCAACTTTTGGCACAAGGTCAGCTACGTATATATAAATATTTATATGCAGTGATATATAACGCGTTTATATTTACACGCACACACTTATAACTAATCTATTTACTTCTTTCTTCTTCTATTCTTTATATATATTTTTCTTTTTCCAGGCAGAGAGTCCGACCATGCTGGAGCACCGTTGTTTTAGTGAATACTGGTTTATTTACTTTAATTTCTACGGCGCTCTCGATTTGGTGAAAATTGGAATTTGACAACACCGCCCTTATTTTCGTTTCTTGCTGTGATGAAGGTTCATCTCGTACCGTAGATAAATGCTTAAGTGTTTTCCGAAATACTTCCAGATCTCCGCCTCCTAAAATATCCCAGTCCCCTACCCCTCCTCCTTTTTATTCTGTTTTTAAATATTTCTTTAACAAGGTGTTGAAATGCTGTAGGCACATGGACCCTAAAATGTTGCAGCATCAAGTTTTTGATCTATGTAGAGAGGGTGAGATACTTCGTATTAAGCAGTGACGTTTAGTTCGGAGGGTAACATGCGGTAGAACCCAGTTCGAGGCTAATACATAAAGGCATCCAATTCGGTG
The DNA here is from genome assembly GCF_006345805.1 of Octopus sinensis. Taxonomy (NCBI): domain Eukaryota; kingdom Metazoa; phylum Mollusca; class Cephalopoda; order Octopoda; family Octopodidae; genus Octopus; species Octopus sinensis. Next base: position 184,717,055 of record NC_042998.1, read on the forward strand.
AAATATTATGCATTGACGGCCTATTCGGTGGTGACGATCTGGGTTCTAGTTCGGACACAACTTTATTGTATAAGTTAATATTGGTGATCAACTTACAAAAAACCAACAAAATATTTACTGATGGTGGGATCTTTGCATTTATCAACAACAGAGACACGACATGTGAGTGTGTGGGTGTGTATGTATAAATTTAGATAAGCTTAGATATGTTTCGGTCAAAAATACACCCAGGCCATGTTTAACTTAAGAGCAACACACACACATACACACACACATACACACACACACACACACACACACACACACACACACACATGTATATATATATATATATTTAAATATACGCACATGCATATATATATGTATATATATATATATAATGTATAATATATATGTATATATAATATATATATATATATAATATATACATGCATACATATATATATATATGCATGCAACTATTATATTACATACAATATATTGTATATTATATATGTGTGGTGTGTATATATATATATATATATTCATACATATATATGTATATCTATATATACATATATATATATATATTCTATCCATGCTCACACGAGCACACACGCATATACACATACACACAAGAGCGCATACATTCATACATACGTACATACATACATACATACATACATACACACACACAAGTGTGCATGCATACATACTGGAATTGGAGAATTCAATACCTAGCAGTGATCAATGATTTTACACTAGTTTGAGAATATTCAGAGCCCTTTATAACCCGCCCGAAATATACACGATATATCGCATAGATTTTTTAAAATTTCTAATATTTAATTTTGTATATTACTCTATTAGTAAAACTTTATTTTAAAGATGATTTGTTTTGGTTACCTTTTTGTTCTTTATTGATGTAACTATTGTTAGGTGTTTGATATCCTCTTATTGTTATTGTCAATATCACCCTTTTTCACTACGCCAATTGACTACGCCAATTTCACTACGCCAATTGTCTACGCCAATTTCACTACGCCATTCTTCGTTGTACTGTCCTTCATATCTTGAGCTTCATTCTGTAGTCAATGAATGAAATAATATCGGCTCCTGTAATTCAAATCGTCCTCAAACTGGTTTTGTTTATTACTTCTTTCCATGACCTCTCTTATCTACGTTTACCTTTAATTCACCCGGAGTCGATAAAATAAGAGTACCAGTCAAGTACTCTGGTCGACGTAATCTACACACATCGCTTCTTTCATAGTTAGTAGTCTTCAGCTTCAATAGGAAACCAATATAAAAGCGACGAGTTGGTAGGATCGTTACTGCGACGGACCAAATGCTTAGCGGCATTTCGTCCGTCTTTGCGTTGTGTGTTCAAATTTTGCCTTTATCTATTTAGGGGTCGATAAAATAAGTATCGGTTGTGCACTATGGTCGATGTAATCTGATTGCCCCCTTCCCGAAATTTCAGACCTTGTGCCTATAATAGAAAAGATTATCATTATTACGCCGGAAAAAATGCTTAGCGGCATTTCGACCGTCTTTACATTTGTGTGTTCATATTCCGCCGCGGTCGACTTTGCCTTTCATCCTTTCGGGGTCGATAAATTAAGTGCCAGTTCAGTACTGGAGTCGATGTTATCGACTATCCCACTCCCCTAAATTTTAGGCCTTGTGTTTATAGTAGAAGGGATCATTGTTATTATTATTATATAATGGGCGATGCATTGACAGATTCATTAGGGCGTCTGGTAAAATGCTGTGCGATATTCAATCGGGCACTTTACTTACTGACATTGAATCTCAACTTTGCCTTTCATCCTTCCGTGGTCAAATAATTATATAAAGTAGAAGTCCAAGTACTGAATGGATTTAATCAATTAACCGCGCCGCACCCACAAAAATTTCTGCCTTGTGCCTATACAGCAGCTCTCAAGATTCGTCACTACATACCCGTGTGAGTAAAATGAAAAATAGTTCCGCGTGTATATACAGGAAGACTTCACGATTTGTCTTAGACATCATTATATTACACGTTTATAAGCGGTGGGGAGGAAGGCGAACTGGCGGAATCGTTAGAGTGCCGTAATATATGCCATCTGGTATTTCTCCAGACATTTTACTTTTCGATTTCGAATCCCGCCGAAATCAACTTTACCTTTCATTCTTTCATGATCAATAAAATAAAGTACCAGTTAAGTATGGAAATCGATGATATCGACTTGCATCTACCTTCAAAAGCTTCTGACCTCCTGCCCTTAAGCAGAACCCATTATTGTGCCGGTAGGTAAGTTGATGTTGTCGCAGTCGATGCCCAGCTTATCCTTGATTCTGCAGAACTATAACCAGATACGTTCCTCTGAAACTATCTACATTTTTCCCTTTTGTTTTAGTTAGTGGACTGCAGTCATTGAAGAGTGTAGTCGAACGAATCGACCCCACAACTTATTTTAAAGTCTAACATCAGTCTCTTTTGGCCGAACCGCTAAGTTACGAGACATAAAGAAACCAAACTGCTTGTCAAGCATAAAGACACGCACTCGCACATAGACATACACACATACATGCGACGGTCTTCTACACAGTTTCCGTCTACCAAATCCACTCAAAAGGCATTAGTCGGCGCGGAGCTATAGTAAGAAGGCACTTACACAAAATGCCGCGTTGTAGGATTGAACTGGAAACCACGTGGTTGCAAAGCGAGGATCTTAACCACAAGACCCATTCAGGTTTTAAAAAGTTTATTTTTTATTCAGATGGCGCATCTATGACTTTATCCAATGTCACTTTGTCTTTTAAAGAATTTTAAATAATGATGTTGGTGGTGGTAGTGGTGGTGGTGGCGGTGGTCGTGGTGGTGGTGGTGGTGGTGTGGTAGCGGTGGTGGTAGTGGTGATGTTCGATTGTTTACAGAACTACAAAGACAGTAATTGTAGTAGCGAGTAAGAGTGATAGTAGACCGTAATTGTAACATTGGACGGTGGTGTGGGGTGGTGTGGGTTGTGTGGGTGGTGTGGGTTGTGTGGATGGTGTGGGTTGTGTGGGTGGTGTTATGTTGGTTGGCTCCAGTGGTTGTTGTTGTTGTTGTTGCTTGAGGTTATTACAGAAGTGATGTTGATAAAACATATCAGTGTATTCTCACAGTGATTGTGATGGCGTTGGTGTATGTGCTGCCTGATGTAGAAAGGGTAGTAGTTACAACTGAAAAAAAAAAAAGCGGTGACGCGAGCAGTAGCAGCAGCAGCAGCAGCAACAACAACAGCAGCAGCAGCAACAACAACAACAGCAGCAGCAATAACAGCAGCAGCAGCGGTAGTATTTGTTAGTAGTATAGTTGTTGTAGCTTGTGACGTCTGTGTAGATATGATAGTGTTTATTATTGTTATCTGCTCCTGCTGTTATTGTATAGCTGCTGGAACGACTAGGAGGAGAAACGGGGCGGAGCAAGATCGGTTGGGTAGGGCCAGTTGGCAGTCGCAATAAACCGGGTGGTTAAACGCTAACAATGAGTAAGTCGGGTGTTATTATTTATATAGTTTTTTTGTTTTTTTTAACTCCTCATGAGTTGTCACTTTACTTAGAGTCAACTTAGCTTACTTAAATGACTCATTCACTCACTGACCTTTGAAGATATGCCTGACTTCCAGTGACTCTTATTTACTCGGAGTGAATGAAACTGATTTATCGTTGTTTAGCATCAGATCAGTCGTGATCGAACGGGTTTATTATGAAAAGAGGCCTCACACGTGATCGTCCTGTTTTATTTCAAGTTTAGTGTACCTTGGAATACCTTATCCCGATGTGTACTTCCCCATTAAAAAAAACCCTTTCTCTCTCCTCTGTATTACATGTGGATACACAGATCATATTTCTATGGCGTCCATGGATCATAAACGATACAGATTCCGGATATTTTTTTCTTACCATCAAAATGACTTTATATTACCATCAGAAAGCTTTATATTACTCAGAACGTATGAAACAAGGGCTAACTAAAAGTCTGTAAACAAACGTGGAGATTAAGGACAAACTTATGAAGAGCCTTTGGACAGTCAAAGGGATAAGGCAAGGATATGGTTTAATGCAGAATTTTACTGATATTTCCAGCCGGTCATACAAACATTGTGTTTGTTTAACAATTTGTCTCACTGCTTGATTGTCAGTGACAGCCGATTAACGTTACAGGCTGCACATAAGTTGGATTAAACCATAAATACATATGGAGGTACCATACACAAGATCTATATTCTTTAGTGTTTTCGGGATAATTTGTAAATAGCTTTCTCCAAGATTGTTGAAGTTCGACTCACGTTAATACATGTCAATTTTACATGGCTATCACCGCTTACTGTTCGTTGTGCTTCATTACAGTTATAAATGAGCTGAATCATTGAGTCTTATACATCATTTCGACTGTGACGAACGGTTGTCAAACTCCTCAGTCAATTCAGCCATATTTGGTTCCTCATTGGGTTACCTGGTGCAATACTACAATACTACACGGGACGCCGTAAGATATAGTCAATAATAATGGAAGCCGGTCCGTCCACCCATATGTGTGTGTGTGCATATATATATATATATATATGTATGTGTGTGTGTGTGTGTGTGTGTGTGTGTGTGTGTGTGTGTGTGTGTGTGTGTGTGTAGAAGATTGAAAAGGAACACACGAGTTGATATATATGGAAAAAAAAGTCAAGGTAGAAAATGCTAAAATAATTTTATAAAAAGCATTTTAGTACAGGTTTCAGTCATTGAGACTTATTCAACTGTAAGTATGGAAAACAATTAAATTTTGAAAAAAAGAAAAGTTTTTTAAAGAATATTTGCATAGTTTCAATACAAGGGGAATTTTCCTTGTTTCTGCCTGTTTCTGTCTCTCTTGTTTACTCTCGTGGGTTCTTTTTCAAAATTTAATTGTTTTCCATACAGTTGAAAAAGTCTCAATGACTGAAACCGGTACTGAAACACTGGGGTTGTTGTAATCGACTAGCTTCTCCCGTCAAAACCTTTGAAACTAAAATTATTATTTTAGCTGACAGAATTGTTAACGCGTCGAACGAGTTGTTCAGCAGTATTTCTTCCTACTCTTTACTTCTGAGTTCAAGTTCTGCCTTTGAGGTTCATAAAATAAGCAGAAGTTGAGTACAGAGATCGATATAATCGACTAAATCCCTACCCGTAGAAATGCCTTGAACCAAAGTCTGAATCATGATTCATAGTTTTGTGACAGTTATAAGTTTTGTGAGTGACAGGGCGTAAGGTGTGTAGATCGAACCGTTGATAAATTTTTCGACTTTTTAGTTGAGTCTTTGCGTTGTGTGTTCGATTTTTGCCTTCATCTCTTTGGGGGTCGATAAAATAAGTACCGGTTGTGCACTATGGTCGATGTAATCTGCTTGCCCCCTTCCCGAAATTTCAGGCCTTGTGCCTATGGTAGAGAAGATTATTACGCCGAGCAAAATGGTTAGAGGCATTTCGACCGTCTTTACATTGTGTGTTCATATTCCGCCGAGATTGACTTCGCCTTTCATCCTTTCGGGGTCGATAAATTAAGTGCCAGTTGAGTACTGGGGTCGATGTTATCGACTATCCTACTCCCCTAAATTTTAGGCCTTGTGTTTATAGTAGAAGGGATTATTGTTATTATTAATATATAATGGGCGATGCAAGAGAGGCAAGGACAGGCAGAAACAAGGAAAATGCCATTTGTATTTGAATACTATGCAAATATTCTTTTAAAAAACTTTTTACCTTCGTTTATCTTACTAGTGTCATTGGGAAAGGCATGAACATCACAACCTACTCGTTTTATTTTCTGACCTTAAAATCCAACTGCCACGGAGTAACAGGTAACATTTGAAAACTCGAGCGGTTCCAAGTCTGTTTTGAATAGATTTCATTTCAACAAATTCTTTAAGAATGGGTTAATTTATTCCATTTTCTATTTTCCTTTGCTCTAAACAGTGTCAGTTCTTAGATATAAATAAAGCATTATCATGTTTATTTTTAACATAAATTAAAATTTTCTCTCTGTAATAGTCACACTGTACTGTGCTTCTCGTAGTTCTAATGCCAGAGTATTTCCTTCATTATTTTTCAGCCTGACAGGCAATTAAAACATTAAATAAAATAATTTGAAAATATTTATAGAATTATTGTGATATTGTGATCGTAAAGCTCTGATGATAAGGTCATAGGTGGAAGCATAGCTCTAACTGGAAAAGCGATGGCGTTGATGGCGGTGAAGTTGGAGAACTGCACCTGTAGTGTCGTAGTAAATCTCACCTTCATTTAAATAATATATGCGCGAGAGTTTCTTTTGTATTTGTTTTTTTGCTTTTCATTGATTTAGTGTGAAGAAAAGGTATTTTTCCATGGCATCCACTGGAACTCTGTAATTGATACCGTTGACGTTCGGCTTGAAACTTCTGAAAGTCGACGGCTGCAAGAAAAGACAAGAAAAGAAGTTCAAGGAAGGAAACCTAGAGAATCTATATTTTGGATATAGAGGATGTTGTGATGATTTTGGATTTGTGTGCTAATTTTGGAAAGCATTTGTAGAGAAATGTTGAAGTTGTTTCAAGACAAACGAACAAGTATCGACACTATACATCTATAGATACAGATTCCAAATGTGTTACATCAGAATCAGAGAAGAACATAATTTAAATATACAAATATCCACGTTTAGTTTAAATATATAGATGTCTACATATAGAGATCCACACTCAGTTTAGTCATATAGAAAGATGTCAACACACATTAAACATATTGATATCCACATTCAATTTAAATATTTAAACATCCACGTTCATTTTAAATACATAGATGTCAACACTCAGTTTAAATATACAAATGTCCACATTCATTTTATATACAGATCAAATGCTTCCGTCAAGCAACGTCAGCTTAACCATCTGTTAGTTAACATGTTTATTTGTTAAGTTCTTTGATTAGCATAAGCTGATAGATTTGACGTTGAAAAGCGGAGGAGGTTTATATTCGATTTAATCGATGCCAGAGGATGACTAGTACTTATTGTTATCGGCTCCTGCTTAGAATAATTAAAGTTAAAACAAGAGCACTCAGAGAGCGCAAACCTCTGCCAAGGCAACACCAACGTCTAATCTTTTTATTGCCCGCCAAGGGGAGAACACAGAGGGGACAATACATCATAAGTGGGGACACAAAACAAGGAAAAAAATAGGACAACATATGAAAAACATGAAATGAGGAATGAAATGAAAAAATGTAATGCAGCTACTCGGCCCCACTCCGAGTACCTTCATTTATACTTTTCTTCCTTTTTTAAACCTCATTCCTTCCACTATATCCACCTTGCACTCCTTTATAAGTTCCATATATTCCATACTATCCGGCAACCTATTTATAGGTTGCAACAAATGAACCCGCATTTAAACCTTTCTATTTTTGCAAGTAAGCATATATGCTCCCACTTCATATTATCTTCATCCGCTTTAACAAACACTATGTCTTTCCACTTCATTATTTCTCAGTTCATTATTTGAGTCGTCTAACATGCACACAAAGCAAATTTTTCCTTTAGCCGAGGAAGTTTGGTGGTTCTTGTCTGCTAGTCTTTTCTTGTTTGTTTTTGCGTCGGAGGGGAGAGGGTAGGTTTGGTGTCTGTGGGGTTCGGGTGGAGCTGAGAAGGTGTGGGTAGGGTGGGTGCGGGTTGCAGTTGACTTTTGCTTTTGTTCCTACTTTCCACTGTCTTCCACGTCTCGTCATTTTCCTTCATTTCTTCTGATGGTAAATCCTCCTCCGCTTTCGCTGTTCCCTGGGTTCCTCCTGGGTTCCCTTGGTCGATGAAGGCAGTCCGCTCTGATGTGGCCCTTTAGGCCACATTTAAAGCATCGAGGGATTATGCCCTCCACCCTGATTCTCAGCACAGTGTCCTCTACTGAGACAGTTTCTATCATGTTTTCCAAGTTTTCTTGTGATCCCTGAATGATCATATTTAACGTTTGTCCTCTCCAATTTGTATTCTTAGTTATAGTTACATGGAGGACTGCTATTTCATCCTGGTTACTGAGAAGTACAGCAGCCGCCACCCAGGCCACATCAATTTCGGGTGGATTCCCCTCTACCCTAACACCGGAAGCTCGTCTTCCAAGGTATGTGGGTAGAAGTACCACACTCAGTTTTTAAAGGAGTTGCCGAGTACTGATGTGCCTGAGCTACCTCTCTGAGGCGAACCTCCACTGTACCAAATTTACTTCCCCTGGCAAGATATTACATATCTTGCCAGATTGGTTTCAAGGCCTTCTCTATTTTATCTGTTGGCATAATTTCAATTTTCTTCGCTTCTGTAGAATAAACTTTGTAAATAATTGTCTTTTCGTTCTTAACTTTCATGACTCCTTGAGGAAGGGACAACTTTACATCGCCACCTTCTCTATTTAACATCTTTTATAAACTCTTTAACTTGGTTAACTCCACATCTTTATTCTGTACTTCCGCAACTTTTGCAAAACGTTTCTTCTCTTCCATTTTCTTGTCCATTTCTTTAATACATTATACAAGTTCATCTTCCGAGGAAGACAGCCCCGAAGAGCTGCAATGCTTGTACATCATTTAAACAAGCTGCTACAAAGCAGCAAAAACAGTTCACAAAAGTGTTCAAACGAACACTAACCCAAAATTACAACATAAAATTTCAGCACAAAAATTCAACACGTCTTAACACTATGAAAAATATCAGTTGGATAACTTACTAGCAACCTGAGGTGGCGCCGGCGACCTCTCAACGATTAGCCAGATATGATTTTTAAAATGAGAATATCTGAAATAAACTCGACTGTTCTCACAAACGAGCATACTAAAAATGAGCCCGACTGCTCTCAAAAATAATAAAATACAAAACAGGAAAAAATAATTCAGAAACATCGTGCCGCACCGGATCGATCCCAAAATCTGATCAGTTCGTGCCAGTCATGCGGCCAAACATCTCTGAAAGTTTCATCCAAATCCATCCAGAGGTTCTTGAGATATCTTATCTACAGACAAACAAACACGCAAAGGTGGAGGTAAAAAAATTTTCGACAGAGAAAAATTGATACTATTTAGTAGAACCGTCAAAAACACCGGTCAAAAGTATCTTGTGCTTATGACTCTATGTCTTGAGTTCAAATCCCACCGAGATTAGCTTTATCTTTTATTCTTTCGTGACTGATAAGATAAAGTGTTGGAGTCGAAATATTCTAATATTCCCCACCACTCCATGTTTCTGGTCTTGTGTCTGCCTTGTGAAAGCCCTGTGAGTGGATGTGTGTGTGTGTGTGTGTGTGTGTGTGCGTGCGTGTGCACGTGTGTATCTGTGTTCGCACACCACCATATACTTGCCTATCTTAGAAACAATAATTACAAAGCGATAAATTGACAGAGTTGATAAAGCGCCGGACAAATGCCTTTACACTTTGATTTCAAATTAGACCTTGCTTCTGATCCCATCGGGTTCGACGAAATAAATACTTGTAAATATTGGGATCGATGATGTCAGTAAATCCCTCTCCTTAAAATTTCTAGTCTTATGCCTAAATCTGGAACAAACATTATTTCCAATTATTTAACCTCGGCTCTTCTTTTCTCTAAGCAAGTTCAACGATCAAAGACATTCCGGTTGTAACCATTCCATTTAATTATCATCCCATGTGACCGTCAAGATGTTAAGTTGCGATTCGAGAGTGATTCAGCTGCCATTTCTAGCAAATCGAACGTTCAGAAAGACAGTCTGCTTGATCTGGGTTGACCTGGTGAAGGGGCACACAATACAACGGCGACAGCAAAAATTATTTGCGTGGGTGTATAAGTATGTATAAGGAGTGGCTGTGTGGTAAGTAGCTTGCTTACCAACCACACAGTTCCGGGTTCAGTCCCACTGCGTGGCACCTTGGGCAAGTGTCTTCTACTATAGCCTCGGGCCGACCAGAGCCTTGTGAGTGGATTTGGTAGACGGAAACTGAAAGAAGCCCGTCGTATATATATATATATATATATCTATATATATGTGTGTGTGTGTGTTTGTGTTTGTCTCCCCAACATCGCTTGACAACCGATGCTGGTGTGTTTATGTCCGCGTTACTTAGCGGTTCGGCAAAAGAGACCGATAGGATAAGTACTAGGCTTACAAAGAATAAGTCCTGGGGTCGATTTGCTCGACTAAAAAGGCGGTGCTCCAGCATGGCCGCAGTCAAATGACTGAAACAAGTAAAAGAGAAATAAAAGAGAAATAAAAGAGAAATAATATATATATAATATATATATATATATATATATAACATTAAATTAGGGTAAAAATTGATATTTATCAATTAGAACCAGTGGTCTAGCATAATAAAGAAAGAATCCGAAGATTAAAATATTTATATATACCAATTAAGGACTGAACACGAAAAAGTGGACAGTCAACATGCTAGATATAGACGTCAAATCGCCATTCTCCACAAAAAGTCTATGTTCTCAGATCAAACTCAACACAAAACCAAAACAATAAACAAGTGAAAAATATACGAATAAATATTTACCCATGTACTAAATTCAGTTTCGGCTGTTATTTTCCGCAAGGAAAAGTGCAGCCATCATCAGCATGGTCCCATATAAAATGTAATTTGCTGTACTAAATGCCAACACGATACCGAATATCGCGTGCATGGAGTACGGCCTATTACATTTGAATATATATTTCAAATGTCTCTAATTTTGGCGCGATGAGACCCGAGAAAACTAGCCTGCAGCTAATAGTTAGCAGCAGTTAATTTATCGGTTAGAGAACAAATATTTATATAACATTAAATTTAGGGTAAAAATTGATATTTATCAATTAGAACCAGTCCTTAATTGGTATATATAAATATTTTAATCTTCGGATTCTTTCTTTAATATGCTAGACCACTGGTTCTAATTGATAAATATCAATTTTTACCCTAAATTTAATGTTATATAAATATTTGTTCTCTAACCGATAAATTAACTGCTGCTAACTATTAACTGCAGGCTAGTTTTCTCGGGTCTCATCGCGCCAAAATTAGAGACATTTGAAATATATATTTCAATGTAATAGGCCGTACTCCATGCACGCGATATTTCGGTATCGTGTTGGCATTTAGTACAGCAAATTACATTTTATATGGGACCATGCTGATGATGGCTGCACTTTTCCTTGCGGAAAATAACAGCCGAAACTGAATTTAGTACATGGGTAAATATTTATTTCGTATATTTTTCACTTGTTTATTGTTTTGGTTTTGTGTTGAGTTTGATCTGAGAACATAGACTTTTTGTGGAGAATGGCGATTTGACGTCTATATCTAGCATGTTGACTGTCCACTTTTTCGTGTTCAGTCCTTAATTGGTATATATATATATAATATATATATATATATTCCTTTTATGGTTGTGGTTTTTGTTGGTGGTGTTGCTGTTGCTTAGTCACAGATCAACCCTAAGTGCGTAGACCTATTCCGGCTGTAACTATATCGCTTTCTTCTTCCCTACTCCTAACTAAAGGTGATTCAGGAACAGGTTACCAATTTTCTTTTCTTTCAAAATGTTACGATATAATTTTTAATAGATTAGGTAACTATTTCTAGTAAGTCATGGGGATCACATCGTTGGGGGTCACCTCGTTGGCTTGTTTATTTATATATTGTATTTTGGAGAGAGTACTTTGAGTTGAATATATGTCCTCCATCTCCGCAATATATTACTGGTACTTAACATATATACCATATAACATAGATACCATCAGACGATTAAGAGCTAGCATTAGCTTCATCTTCAGCGAGAATTCAATAAAGATTAATAAAGCCGTGAACACTTTTACTGTCAAAAACTTACGGGAAATGAGTGTTTATGTATTTATTATTCGTATGTCTTAAGATGGTGAGTTAGCAGTATCGTTAGCACACCAGGTAAAATGCTTAGCGGCATTTCGCCCGTCTTTGTTCTGTGTTCAAATTCCGCCGAGCTCGACTCTGACTTTCATCTTTTCGGGGTCGATAAAATAAGTATCAGTTGAACACTGGGGTCGATGTAATCGATTTATCCCTTCCACAGAAATTGTTGACCTTGTGCCAAAATTTGAAACCATTATTGGGATGTATTAAGATAGCGAGCTGGTAGCATCTTTAGAACACGAACAAAATGCTTTGTAGCGTTTCTTCCGGTTTTATGTTCTAGGTTCAAATACCGCCTATGTCAACATTGTGTTTCATCCCTTACGGGGTCGATAAATCTAGTACCAGTTGAACACTGGGGTCAATTATATCAACATCACCACCATCACAAAAAAAAAAAAAAAAAAATCTATCCTTGTCCATGTATTTGAAGATGTTGATTTTAATTTCGGGCTCAGTCCCTTATGGGGTCGAACTATGAGCAAACCAATTCCTGTCATGACCATCTTTGTTTCTTCATTATATCGTATCTCTTCTATTTTCTTTTAAAAATTATAGTGTCTAATATTGGTTAATATTTCTAGTAGATGTAGCGACCGTAAAGACGACTTCATTCGCGCAATGTAATAATTAGTTGTAACTTTGTACAGGCGCTTCCCTCCATCGCAGAGTCAGCCGTTTAACACCTACAATGGGCGCACATATGTATACGCACACACGCACTCACACACTGTCATGCAAAGCACACTCACACACACACTCACACGTACACAATTCCATTCACATATACACGACAAAAAGCTAACCTCTTACTATATTATTGGAAGTAGGAGGGACTTAAAAAAAACATCCCCCATTTTAATCAGACTGACTGTTGTGTATAAAGAAAGCAGTTGTGAAAGCAGAATGAACATCAGTGAATGTGTGTCTGCATTATAAGTCTCTGTATCGCTTTTAATATGTATATGGAAGTGCATTAGTAGGGCTCATGTATGTGCGTGCGTATGCATGTGTATATATGTGTGTATGTGTATATACATACACATACATGTATGTATGTATGTATGTATGTATGTATGTATGTATATGTTTGTATACTCACATATGATGACGTGTATGTGTGAGTGCATGTATATACGTGTTAATATGTGTGTGTGCATGTGTGTTATACACACACATATACAGACGTGGCTGCGTGGTAAGAAGTTTGCTTCCCAACCACATGCTTCTGGGTTCAATCCCACAGCGTGGCCTCTTGAGTAAATGCCTTCTACTATAGCCTCGTGCAGACCAAAAGCCTTGTGAACGGATATATTCATATGTGTGTGTGTGTATACATGTGTGCTTGTGTATACATGTGTGTGTGTGTGCGTATGTGAGCGTGTGTGTGTCTGTAAGCGTGTGCGTGTGTCCATGCGCATGTGTGTGTGTGTGTGGTGTGTGTGCGTGCGTGCATGTGTTTGTGCCTGTGTTTGCACACCACCACCATTTAGCAAGCGGTGTTGGTGTGTTTACGCTCCTGTAACTTAGCGGTAAATGTAGCCGATTAAATAAGTACCAGGCTTATGAAAGTTTAGTATTTGGGTCGATTCGTGCGTCTAAAAATTCTTCAACGCGGTACTCCAGCATGGTCGCAATCTAATGACTGAAACAAGTAAAAGATACACACCCACCCACACCCACCCACATGATAGTAGTATTGTCACAGGATGGTGTGCCGATCACATGAAGGTCGATAAAATATCAGTTCTTGGAATAGATCGCAGCGATGATGTTGGCTGCTAATCGTCTGCAGAGAAATGTACCATCTGCGCATCTATTCCTGAAACAGGTGTAAAGGCTATCTGCATACCTCCTTCATTTCTCTTTCTTTTCATTCAATCATGGATTCTTCCAGTGATGATCAGCTTTTAGCTAACAACAATGATTTAGGCTTACCGAGAGAATGCTAGCATTCTGAACACTCCTTGTGAACGGATATATTCATATGTGTGTGTGTGTGTATACATGTGTGCTTGTGTATACATGTGTGTGTGTGTGCGTATGTGAGCGTGTGTGTGTCTGTAAGCGTGTGCGTGTGTCCATGCGCATGTGTGTGTGTGTGTGCGTGCGTGCAAGTGTCTGTGCCTGTGTTTGCACACCACCACCATTTAGCAAGCGGTGTTGGTGTGTTTACGCCCCTGTAACCATTCTGAACACTCCTCAGCTGATCTTTTACTCACTTCTTTCCATTTATATACTCCTGTGACAATTCTATTCCCATGTTTACGTGCATAAATGTCACAATCTGACCTGATACCAGTTGTTTGCTTGATTATAAGCTTATATTATATACAGATATATAAAGAGAGAGAAAGAACGAGAAAGAGAGAGAGAGAGAGCAGCGTTTGAACCTCTCAAAAATTTCACATAAGAGATACGTAAAATAACTTTTCATATATCTATATTTATATATGCGTGTGTGTATATATATATATATATTTATATATGCGCGTGTGTGTATATATATGTGTGTGTGTGTCTGTGTGTGTGCATGTGAAGGCGCATGGCTCAGTGGTTAGAACGTCGAGCTTACAATCGTGAGATTGTGAGTTCGATTCCCGGACCGGGCTGCGTGATGTGTTCTTGAGCAAGACACTTTATTTCACGTTGCTTCAGTTCACTCATCTGTAGAAATGAGTTGCGACATCACCGGTGCTAAGTTGTATCGGCCTTTGCCTTTCCTTTGGTGTGGAGATGAGAGGCTGATATGCATAGGCGACTGCTGGCCTTCCACAAACAACCTTGCCTGGACTTGTGCCTCGGCGGGTAACTTTCTAGTTGCAATCCCATGGTAATTCATGATCGAAGGGGGTGGGGTCTCCTCTCTTCTATATATATATATATATATATATATATATACTTGAATATTTATTATTATTATTATTATCATCACACACACACACATATATATATATATATATATATACACATACATGTACATACATGCACACACTCACAAACACACATATATATATATACACACACACACACACACATATATATATATATATATAATATACACATACATACATACATATATATATGCATATATATACATATATGCATACATACATATATATGTATATATATATATATATATATATATATATATATATATATATATATATATATACATGCATATATATATGTGTGTGTGTGTATACATTTATATATGAAAATGCATGTACTCACACACACGTACACACACCTGCACACACATACAGATACAAACATGCATGAATAGATTTACACATATGTATATCTATACATGGGCTCCCTCCTCTTGTCTTTCTTCGCCCTGGTTAGTTTCTCTTTACTACCAACCCCCACAAAAAACTCCCGTACAACACATACTTGGGACACTACTAACATATCTGGATCACTGTTGTTGTTACAGGCTCACACACACACACACATACACACATACACGCCCCTCCACATACAGACGTAGCACCCGTGCACACACGCACAACACACACACTCACACGCGCGCACACACACTCACACGCGCGCGCACACACACACACACAATGTGATTCAAATCATTTGTTAAAGAGGTTCAACGTTATAACTTTTGACACACATATGTACTGTGCTAGTCTGTTTGTTCTACATCTACTAACATCTACCAGCTTCGCCCCCCCCTCGTTTCGCACCGTACACTATATTTTCCTCTCGTCAGTTCTCATTAAACTTTTTGCCCATCGAATTCTCACAGCTTCACTTTGTATTAACTCCATGTTTTGTCAACAAGCGCTTTGTTTTTCTCCCTGGAAGATCCTACAAAATATATATTTCTTTACTACCCACAAGGGGCTAAACATAGAGGGGACAAACAAGGACAGACAAAGGGATTAAGTCGATTACATCGACCCCAGTGCGAAACTGGTACTTTATTTATCGACCCCGAAAGGATGAAAGACAAAGTCAACCTCGGTGGAATTCGAACTCAGAACGTAACAACCTACGAAATACGGCTACGCATTTCGCCCTGCGCGCTAACGTGTCTGCCAGCTCGCCGCCTACAAAATATACGTTCTTCCCCCATGCTGGTGGTGGTGTGATATATTGTTATGGTTGTTGTACGAAGTCATGAGGGCTTTTTTTTTTTTTACAGCAGGTTTAAAGCAGAATCGAACTGACTTTTTTCGAGTAGCGTTACACATCATCAAGGTTTTTCTCCCTTCGCGCTCGTAAGCTACCTAGCTTATAGTAACTTAGAACAACTTATGTCACTAGCACAGTTATCAGTCATACCCCCTCCCCATTACCAACGTCCCCGCTAACGACAACAACAACAACAACAACAACCATCACATCTATGCAGTCGCTCAAGCTGCAGAAATAGTAGCGATATCTCCCTCAAATCACACCCTGTCAGAAAATATGTATTAGACAACGTACTCTTTTACTCTTTTACTTGTTTCAGTCATTTGACTGCGGCCATGCTGGAGCACCGCCTTCAATCGAGCAACTCGACCCCGGGACTTATTCTTTTGTAAGCCCAGTACTTATTCTATCGGTCTCTTTTGCCGAACCGCTAAGTAACGGGGACATAAACACACCAGCATCGGTTGTCAAGCAATGCTAGGGGGACAAACACAGATACACACATATATATATATATATATATATACATATATACGACGGGCTTCTTTCAGTTTCCGTCTACCAAATCCACTCACAAGGCTTTGGTCGGCCCGAGGCTATAGTAGAAGACACTTGCCCAAGGTGCCACGCAGTGGGACTGAACCCAGAACCATGTGGTTGGTAAACAAGCTACTTACCACACAGCCACTCCTGCGCTTAGTATATACAAAAAGATGCGATGGCTCGAATTAGAATGTTTTTGATTATAAATCTGCTCGGTCACGTTTAGCCTCCGTCTAAACACCAACAACAGTAACGCATTGTTGGTCGCTAGAAATAGCAGCCAAATTTCTCTTCAAACTTCTTTAATAAAAAAACAAACAAACAAACAAACAGAAACGTTACGAAGACTACAAATCAATAACAACATTATTAGATACACAGTGCTCGAGTAAAAGACGTGATGGTCATAGCTGGAACATCCTTGATCACTGTACCGTTCAGTCAGTTGTAACCTCGGGCTAAAACAACATCACCCACACAACCAATTCCGTCAACACCACCGCCACCACCACCACCACCACCGCCACCAACGCCACCAACGCCATCGCAACCATTCATATCAACCGGTATTCATTAAGCTGCGGCGAAGCCGTGAAACGCCTGCTGTTAAACGTAGGCGTGGCTGACGCTGTAATGGGAAGTGATATTTCTTCTCTCTCTCTCTCTCTTCTCTCTCTCTCTCTCTCTCTGCAAGAAAAGACTGAAAATGGCTATATTTTTTATTGCTCACTATTGTCTATCGTCTATCGTAGTCTACTTTTGTTTGGTGTTGTTTATTATTGTATATCATATTACATTATTGTGTATTATTCTGTCCTATTGTTTATCATTGTATATTATTATGATTCATTATTATTTTCTATTGTTTACTATTTCTATGTTATATTGGCCCACACATATATTGGTGCCTTAGAAGTTAGACCTATTCTTGGGTATATTGAACCGCTGGTTCCAAAAATAGTATCAGCTCTTATTAATTTAATGATCTGTTATTTGATACCATAAGAACAACCATATTAATGCAATTAATTGTTTTATATGGTATTAAAACAGCTATATATTACTAAAGTAGTTTATTTCAGCATGAAAGCTTACAGTAAATCTATAGTAATTGTAACTCAAAAATAAAACATAAAACGATCAGGCATTCCACACATAAGAAACTTTTTTCATAGGACCTTCAAGAGTGCGATTAACCAGGACAAACCCGCTGAAGCTTCGAGCAAGAATTAATTTTTTTTTGTTTCTAATTTTGGCACAAGGTTATAAATTTTAGGGGAAGGGGGTTAGTGGAGCACATCGACCCCAGTACTTAACTCGTACTTTATTTTATCGACCACCAAAAGACTGAGACGTAAAGTCGACTTTGGCGGGGTTTGAACTCAGAAAGTAAAGAAACGCAGGCGCGGGAGTGGCTGTGTGGTAAGTAGCTTGCTTACCAACAACATGGTTCCGGGTTCATTCCCACTGCGTGACACTTTGGGCAAGTGTCTTCTACTAAAGCCTCGGGTCGACCAATGCCTTGTGAGTGGATTTAGTAGACGGAAACTGAAAGAAGCCCGTCGTATATATGTATGTATATATATATAATATATATATATATATATATATATATATATATGTATTATGTGGTGTGTATGTGTTTGTGTGTCTGTATTTGTCCCCCCAATATCGTTTGACAACCGATGCTGGTGTGTTTACGTCCCAGTAACTTAGCGGTTCGGCAAAAGAGACCGATAGAATAAGTACTAGGCTTACAAAGAATAAGTCCTGGGGTCGAAACAAGCAAAAGAGATAAAAGAGACAAACGAAAGAAATGCCGCGAAGCATTTTGTCTGAGTTAGTTCCGAGCAGTAATTTGTAATATGTGTATTCCATCTTCCATTGTTTTATGTAACTTGATGAAAGCTTTCTCTTTAGGTTTCGCTTAAACAGCCAAGCTTTTCTAGGAAGTGATCTAATGGAACATGGAAAACATAGATCTTGGTGCTCATGTCATAGCGAAGCTTATTAAATTTCGTGAGTATCTCTCTACTACTACAGCGAAGAAAACTTTTGACAATGAATAAATAAATAAAACCTGTTCAGGACTTCATGTTGGCTATGTATGAAACGTTGATCTTTTACAAGCTCAATTACACGGGACCCTCACAAATATCTACTTAAATTTTTATCATGCTCAGTCCAGTGAATTTCTTATATAAGCTGCTTAGGTAGACGTATTCTTTATTTAAGACTATTATAAATTGCTCTTCAAGTCAAGATTGGTTTCGTATGTATCAGCTTAATTTTCAAGAATGACATTTGTTTTCTGTAACTATAATAACTTCTCTTAAAGTCGATCCTTTTCGAAACTAACAGCAATATTTGGGTTTGCTGTTTGAAAGACATAAAAAGCATGAATATTTCGTGTAGCTATTTTGCTAACCAAGAAAAAGGATCACCATCGGCTGCGATCTGACTAAAACCCATCGATCCAAATTCGAAAGACGGCGAGAGCCATATGCTGGTAGTTTAAGCAAAAAAAAAAAAGAGTTCGTATGCCGGATACGATAAAAGGGTTTGCTGATGTCGGTGCCTTCATTAACTTTCTTGACGACAAGTGTTCACTGATGAATGATTTATTATAGTAGGTCTGCAATAGATCTTGCTTTGCGAAAGCCGTTTAAGATGTTCGCGAGGAAGAGGTAAAGAATTAAGCAGTGTTGAAGATTTTATTTTTTAAAAATTTTAATGACTATATCATTTGAAATAACGGAAGGGATTGGGACAGTTGGCGTGCAGTGGGACTGAACCCGAAACAACATGGCTGCAAAGCAAGCCTTTCAACCTCCGTATCATATCTGCACCTATCCAGAAAAGAAAGAGAAACAAGAAGAAGCGTTTGCAATTCAGTACATTCTCCACTCTGCCAATTTACATTTAGCAACTGTGTGTACTCGAACAGTAAATAAAGTGACAGCAATAAATAACAGGCAAAATCTGCATAAAATTAAAGACAAAAATGACAACAACATCAAAAATGAACTGAGAGTTTGGTTCAAAGCAAAATTAGAGCCCAACAATTTGGATGGTTAGGAGCTTATTTTTCTTCCTAAGTACCCATCGACCGAAATATATTTATTTCATGCGAAACAATTGGAATATGGATGGGCAGAATTATTAGTGCGTCGAAGAAATAACTTTTGATATTTTATCATACCATTTCCAGATCCGTGGCTCTCAACCATTTTTTGCCTATAGACTCTTTTAGTCCTTACTTTACTCGACTGGATCTGCATAACCATTCAATGTATATATATCTTTTACTCTTTTACTTGTTTCAGTCATTTGACTGCGGCTTTGCTGAAACACTGTTTCAATGGGTTCTAGTCGAACAAATCGACCTCAGGATTTATTTTTTAAAAGCTTAGTTCTTACTCTGTCGGTCTTTTTTGCCAAACCACTAAGTAACACACCAATACTAGTTGCCAATGGCGATGAAGGGACAAACAGACACAAAGATACGGACATACGCACATTCATACATGCATACATACATACATACATACATACATACATACATACATACATACATACATACATACATACATACATCTTTTCAGTTTCCGTCTACAAAATACACTCACTAAGATTTGGTCGCCCAAGGCTATAGTAGAAGCCACATGCGCAAGGTGTCACGCTGTGGGACTGAACTCAGAACCATGTAGTTCGGAAGCAAGCTTCTTACCACACAGCTACGTCTTCTGTATTTTTATAATTAAATATTATTAGGAATTGTATAAAAAATTTAAAATAGTTTGTGTATTGTAAAAGTATAAGCAATTTATTGCACATAAATTTTAACAACAAAATCTTATATGTGCACCCCCAAGGACCATATATACCCTGGTTGATAATCATTGTCCTAGATTGACTTTGACTTTTCATCAATAGAATTCGTTACGGAAGGCGGCGAGCTGGCAGAAACATTAGCGCGCCGGTCAAAACGCCTAGCGGTATTTCGTCTGCCGCTACGTTCTGAGTTCAAATTCCGCCGAGGTCGACTTTGTCTTTCATCCTTTCGGGGTCGATAAATTAAGTACCAGTTACGCACTGGAGTCGATGTAATCGACTGAACCCCTTTGTCTGTCCTTGTTTGTCCCCTCTATGTTTAGCCGGGCGAAATGCTTAACAGTATTTCGTTTGTCTTTACGTTCTGTGTTCAAATTCCGCCGAGGTCGACTTTGCCTTTCAGCCTTTCGGGGTCAATAAATTAAGTACTAGTTGTGTACTGGGGTCGATCTAATCGACTGCCCCCACCCCATAATTTCCGGCCTTGTGCCTAGAGTAGAAGAGAATAAAATTCGTTACAGCGTTACGCGGCTTTTCCCCCTTGAATCAACGGATCGTCCAAGATGTGACACTGGAAGGATAGACGGTGGCACCAACATCCGATTGGCAATCATTCTAGCCAAGAAGACCAGAGCAATGAGGAATGAAATGCTCTTGCTGAAGGACACAACGAGCCATCTGGTATTGGAATTGAACCCGAACATTATGATCGGGAGCCGAACACCCTAACCATTAGACCTCATGCCTTCATTATCGATCACATCATCTTCCTAAATCTATGGCCTTGCACTTCAGTAAATACCATGACATGTATCACCGGGGCAGTGTATTGCCGAGCAGTAGAGCGTCGAACAAAGTGACTTTCGTAGTTAGACACGTGTTTAGTCAGAAATGTGTAAATTGTTATTGTATGAAATATGAGTGCAACTCGTGCCGAGATTGACTTTGAGCTTCACTCCTGGGATCAATTAAATATGTAACTGGTATAGATCTGTTTTCTCCCTTCTGACCTTGTATCAACGTTAGAAATCCTTCTATGCAACCCTTTCCACAAATATGATGTCTCGGGTGATCGTTTACGAGAAAATATGAGATTTAAAAGAAGGTAATAATTACATTACTCCAAATGCAAGCACATCTGTTGATTACATGCAATGTGTTGGTTAACAAACTGTGTTTCCTTCCCCTACACAAAACTTTGCCATACACCAGTTTTTCAAATGTCTGCAGTCAGTAGCCTTTTCATTAACAAATCCAAAAAAAGCTATATGTTTCGCACACTGTGGACGATGTGTCACCAAAAACCAGGGTAGAAACGCTCGCAGGTCATGGGCTTTTGTTTTCAGAGTTAATAAACAGAACATTATTCATTATTTTTATGATCTATCGGTGCCTGTTTATCCACCAAGTAATTTTCTAAAATATATACTATAGTTATTTACTGGGAACAGAGACGACAAAACCAAAAAAACTTTCTTTTAGACAGTTTTTATCTTAACTTACTTTACTTATTTCATTTTATTTCTAACTTTTTTCATTCTTTCTTTTTACATTTCCTTCTACCATTAAAAAACAAAAACAAAAAAAGCTTTTTTTTTTTCAACAAGCTGAGCATTAAATGACAATTGTGTCTTGAAATAAAACAAAACCGATCTACTGACAGCAGTAAAACAAAAACCCTTAATAAAATAGAAAAACGGCAATTGTAAGACAATATGAAAACGGCACATGTAATCGACTAAACAGTGGTCAACGTGTTAGAATTGTAACTACTACTTAAGGCGTTTATCGATTTTACTGTTTTATAACATGACATGTACTTACCGTTTTCTGGATTCTAGTGAGAGCCAACGCAGTAACGTGTTATATATATGTACATACATACACACACACACACACACACACACACACACACATATGATTGTGAGTGTTTGTATGCGTATATACACACAGGAACACATACACACATATATGCATACATACATACATAATTACATAAGTACACACACACACACACACACACACACACACACACACACATATGATTGTATGTGTTTGTATGCGTATATACACACAGGAACACATACACACATATATGCATACATACATACATACATACATAATTACATAAGTACACACACACACACACACGCATACACACACACACGCGCGCGCACACACACACACACACCACACACACACACACACACACATACACATCTTGTGAATGTGTTTTCTGTCGAAAAGACGACGATGTTCTAGATTATTTTTATTTATTTAGTTTTTTCATATTTTCGTACGAATTTCTTGCAGTATATTTTTTCACCAACGAAACAAGTTCCTGAATCCATCAACAACGTTTCTAAACCTGTACGAACTCGTTAGTGTTGTTAAATTTTGCTCCCGTTTTATTGTATGTAACACACGCCAAGACCACTTCATCTAGAAGGTGAGACTGTGAAAGTTTAGAGATGCTCATGAAGGATTTGTTGACTTTACTTTTGCAAAGAAAATAGAAGGAACTCATATGAAAATTAAAAAAAGAAGAAAACACAGAAAAAGCTAAAGCTAGGACATCAGAGTGTTTTCCCTACGTGCATTGAAGAAGATGGCTCTGAACCCTCTGATGCATACAAACATGTATACGTACATACATACATACATACATACATACATACATACATACGTACGTATTTATGTACATATGTATGTATGTATTTTGAATGCATTTATCTATATATATATATATGTACATATATAAATATATAACATATATATATATATATATAAAATATAATATAATATATATATTATACACACATACATACATACATTATATATAATATATATATATCTATATATATATATATATATATATATATATACATACATACATACATACATACATACATACATACATACATACTATCTATATATATACATATATATATATAATACATATATATATATATACATATATATCTATATATACATATATCTATATATATATACTATATATTTAATATACATATATTTATATATATATATACACATACACCTCACACACCACTATGCGTGAGGTTACGTGTATGTGTGTATGTCTGTGTAACGAATCTCGAGGAATCGATATATTAGTGATAGGTCCTGTTGGTTCGGGGCAAACACCAAACAACTTGTCTTCACAAAATAATGCTTTGAAAGAAAACACTGGAGTAGCTTTTTGGTTGTCTTTCACCTTGACTATGAAAGAAGATGGATTTATCTCTTCAATCTAATAAACTACCTTTCAATATTACAGTATTTCTTACTACTTTGTGTTGTTCCTACATCGATCGACCTATTTACAGTTAAAAAGGCTGGATATCTGAGAGTTAAGGCCACAGGTAAACCACAGTGTTGAAGAAATTACAAGAACCATCTACTTTTCGCTTGGTATCTTATTTACTCGTATGTTGTACTCAAGTACTGTTGAACAATAGAGAATATATTGTTTGTGTCCAAATTTGCAGCGCTGTTTCGATATCTGTCTGATAGCTATTAATATAATAATGTTTTTGGAAAGACATACGTGTACCAACAATATGCTTTCCACCAAATAAAACACAAGGGCGGCCATCAAAAGAAATCTTTGTGGGACCAGAATTATAGAAGGGTGTATGCCTAGGAGAGGCAAACAAAAGTGTTTAGTGTAGGATCTAACCTGAAATGGAATACAATAGGCATGGCGAGAAGAAAGAGTGAAAGGTTTTGATAAATGTGTTTGCTCAGCTGTTTGTTCAGAGAAGTAGAAAATGTAGAATCAGTAGAAATAGTAGAAAGAAGAAGCACTTGTTGTTTACCTCTGATCAGTCCTGACTGAACATTATTCAATGTGTTCTTGTATTTTTAAGACGATAGGGTGCAACTTTTATCAGATTTGGCTGTTATTTCTAGCAGATTGCTTGACTTAGTCGAAGATTCAGTAGCTGCTGTTTATGTTTAGTCCCAGGTCTTGGAGAATCCTACCAATGGTTTTCCAGCCATGACCATTTCATATTCTTTTCGGTAAATGAGTACCTGCGGCTACATTATTCAAAACGTCCTTCCTTTTGATGACGTTATGGTGTAATCTGAGGAAGATATGACTATTATTTCTAACAGGCTAGACAACCACATAGTGTTGAGAGAAAGCGTATTTGTGAACCAATAGTTGAGTGACACTTTTAATTGAGAGAAACGTTTTTAATGTAAGATGACATATTTAATGTTGTGTATGTGGCATCTCAGTCGAGACGTTGCGTTTCTAATTTACGTGGACGAGAAGACAGAAATCTATTGTATTATTTATATCTTTAATGACAAACCATTTCTCTAATAAAGTTATCAGCGTCACTAGAGATTTGACACTGCTCATGGCAAATGATAGTTAACTATAGAGGAAGCCATAAACATCAAAGATTTCCTCAACAATGGCATTTAATTTTCAATTTTTCATGTGTTCACCTTTGTTTAACTCTCTCCAATCCTGCTATATGTATGCACATAACGAAAATTTGTAGACTAATATCACAATGTCACGCACACGGCTTAAAAAGAAAAGACGTGTATGTTAGTGTTTCGTAAGAAGCAGGAGAGACTAACGTATCAAGTATAGACTATGGAAGTACTCCGTCGGTTACGACGACGAGGGTTCCGGTTGATCCGAATCAACGGAACAGCCTGCTCGTGAAATTAACGTGTAAGTGGCTGAGCACTCCACAGACACGTGTACCCTTAACGTAGTTCTCGGGGATATTCAGCGTGACACAGAGAGTGACAAGGCCGGCCCTTTGAAATACAGGTACAACAGAAACAGGAAGTAAGAGTGAGAGAGTACAGCAGGGATCACCACCATGCCCTGCCGGAGCCTCGTGGAGCTTTAGGTGTTTTCGCTCAATAAACACTCACAACGCCCGGTCTGGGAATCAAAACCGCGATCCTCTGACCGCGAGTCCGCTGCCCTAACCACTGGGCCATTGCGCCTCCACAGTATAGACTATGATTGGTGTACAGAAGCTAGTTTTATCTTAGGTGATATTCGTTCATTTACTCCGCGTTCGAAGTTCAAATCTTATATGGGCTGACTTTGGCTTTCATCCATTCAGAGTAAAAAAAAACAAAGTAGCCAGTGAAATGACAGAGTCTTTTACTTATTTCCCTCACCTTCATCTTCCTCTGTGAGTGTTTGTTCTCTTGTAAAACTTTAAAATGCAAATCAATTTACAGTTACTCTTTTACTTGTTTCAGTCATTTGACTGTGTCCATGCTGAAGCACCGCCTTTAGACGAGCAAATCGACTCCAGGACTTAGTCTCTGTAAGCATAGTACTTATTCTATCGGTCTCTTTTGCCGAACCGCTAAGTTACGGGGACGTAAACACACCAGCATCGGTTGTCAAGTAATGCTAGGGGGACAAACACAGACACACAAACATATGCACACACATATATACATCAATATATATACGACGGGCTTTCAGTTTCCGTCTACCAAATCCACTCACAAGGCTTTGGTCGGCCCGAGGCTATAGTAGAAGACACTTGCCCAAGGTGCCACGCAGTGGGACTGAACCCGGAACCATGTGGTTCATAAGCAAGCTACTTACCACACAGCCACTCCTACGCCTATTTAGTGAGATAGATAGATAGATAGATAGATAGATAGATAGATAGATAGATAGATAGAGAGAGAGAGAGAGAGAGAGAGAGAGAGAGATAAAGAGTAAGAAAGAGTGAAAAAGAGAGAGAAAATGGAATATTTGACATTGTCCGCACGATTCAGAAGAGCTCCCTTACCGATGTAGCGTCTTAGGACGATTCCTGAATTCATATTACTGTCACATTGTTTCTTTCCAGGTTAATTGACATCTGACTCTTCAAAGAAGACTTCAGAAGTAACTTGATGCATGTCATTGCTTTCAATGGTTGCTCACCCTCCCTATTCCTCTGATTTGGCCCCACCTGACTATCATCTGTTCCCCAACATAAAAAAAATACATGGTTGGGAAGCAGTATTGCAGTGACGATGACGTCATATCTGCTGTTGATGACTTTTTTTTTTAACAACGGGATGAAAGTTTCTTCACCAGTGGGATCGAAGCACTGCAACATCGCAACGGAGACTATGTTGAAAAATAAACCTAATCTGGTCATATTCCATGAGTGTTTTGGTCAGCCTATGAATTTTTCAGTCGACTCTCGTATTTTATGCATCACTCTGTAAAAACATACCATCTTAACTGGGTGATGCAGTTATAGATTTAGAAATTTGACTAGTGATGGACTTCGACTTCTGCTTTCGGCTTTGCATCACCTGACTCTTTTGCCAGATTCTTTTGTTAGACTGGTGTATGTTCAGAGATTTTAAGTATTTAGCCTGGATTAATACCACTCTACGTTTTGTTATATATATATATATATATATATATATATCAGTTGAATAAATTTACAGCACGACATGGTTTTCACGTTTTTTATTATTGTATTTAAAAAAAAAATTTGCAATGTTTGACATCACTGTAGTAAGACGACTGACTTCTTCCTTTTTATACCTTAACGCTTAAGCCGCATGTTGATTGGTTAAAACTTTATCGAAAAATTCAGCTTGTCTGGACCGTCTAAAAGATATAAAAAGGAAGAAGTCAGTCATTTTACTACAGCTGTCAAGAACTCAACTCAACTGTCAGTCAATATATTTTGAAATCTGATGATTACTACGAACGTATGAAAGCGTTAATTGAACTTTATGAACATTACTACATAATTTTTTAATGTTTAACACATTCCAAAATGTTTTTTTAAATACAATAATAAAAAACGTGAAACCCGCCAACTGTAACTTTATTCAACTGATATACTATTTTTATTTACTTTTACACAAATTCGGAAATATATATATATATATATATATATATATATAATATATATATATATAGTATATATATATATATATTATATATTAATTATATTATATATTTATATATATATAATATAGAGTAGATATAGATAGATAGATAGATAGATAAGAGGTAATGGTATCACTGAGACCCAAAGGCGTCAGGTAATGCTGAATAGGTGCTATAGACAGACCATTGTTAAGTTCCAGGTTCGGTGATTTTGCGAATAAGGGGTTCAACGTTGGTCATATGTCAGCGTGCGTATATAAGAATTTTTTGCGTAATGAGATAAAAAAAAGCAAGGCTGTGTAGGTATTAGAACAATTATACATAGGAAGGGTCTATCTATAAATGTTCTAATACCTACATAGCCTTGTGTTTTTTATCTCATTACACCCAAAAATGCTTATATATAATATATATATATATATATATATATATATATATATATAGATATATATTAATAGGATATAATAGGAAATGAAGAAAATGCTGACAAAATAATTTAAGTAATTTAGTAATTTAATAGGTGAAAGTTCTTTTTAACCGGTTGCGCATTTGTTATGCTTATCAAAAGATAATTTTAAAGAGAGATAGAGTTCTTTCTGATAGATTTTTTCCTCTTATTTTTATCCTCTATTTTCCAGATAAGAGGAAAAAATCTATCAGAAAAGAACTCTATCTCTCTTTAAAAAATTATCTTTTGATAAGCATAACAAATGCGCAACCGGTAGAACGAACTTTCCCTAATTAAATTACTTAATTACTTAATTATTTTTGTCAGCATTTTCTTCATTTCCTTTTTTATATATCACAACTCGTGTTCCACATCTCTTTTTTAAATATATATATATATATATATTATATATATCTACAGTCTAGATTTCATTCCTCAAATGCTATCCCATTGATTTACAAACAATGTTTCCACTGTGCTCCACAATTAATTCACCGCTGTATCTCTTGCTATCCCTCCTGTGTCTACAACAATGAATCCTGTTTTCTGAATTACTTTCCTTTCCTTCTCTCATCGTAGTAAGAACAATAAATCATTTCTCTACAGGACTACAGCTCTCTGGAATTTTCTCCATCATATTTTTTCCTGCTGCCGTAACTCTGCATCAAACCAGTCAAGTTGATTATCAACTGTATCGACCTCACCATTCTGAAAGGAACTGCCAAGACTACAGAAATCTCCATCTCCATTATGTCTCAAAATAAGTAATGAAAAATAATAATAAATAGATAAAAAGAAGTTGTATCCTATTATAATCTTGCTGAAACTATAATTTTAGTGGATGATCAGAATACATATAAAGTAGTTACAAAGTTCCTATAGTTTAGTGAAGGGAAACTAGGTTTTATTGATGTAAGACGAAACACGGTATTTAGAAATTGATTATTATTTGTCATATGGCATTTACCACAAATAAACTATAAGCTAAAAAGTAAGCAACTACGGCAAACGAGATAAGATGCGGCGAATTCAAGTGCTCGGAGGCTCTGATCCAACAAATCCCGTTGTATTCTTTGAGAATATAACGTAAAGTAGACACCGGAGATGGCGTAGAGAAGACATATGCTATATTAAGCAGCCAGCGAACATTGTTAATTTGGGCATTGTAAACTCAGCATACATGACACCCAAGAAAGAATATAGTTACAATAACTACGTACTAGGAAATGAAATGCAATTTTACGACATATAGCTGAAGGAAGCAAGAAACGACACTATATATTTTAGGCAACTAAATAAGAAAAATGCAGCTTACAACAAAGAACAGTAATAAATCAGAGAATTTCTTTTTAGTGTTTTGTAGTAGCATTTCTTAAAAAATGTTGTTAAGCCTTGAGAAAAATGTCTCGTTACAACAGACATTGTCAAATGGTGTTAAGGGCCTGTCTTCGCTGTAGTTGTTGCGTTGGATGCAAATTGAAATAACCCTAAGCGAAGAATACGATTTAGAATATATGCTTAGACATGCGTATACACATTTCCCCAAATGTCGAGTTGCTTGTATGCGTATGGTTAATTACAATTATGTGGATGCATACGCACACGCGCATGTATATATATATGTGTGTGTGTGTATGTATATATGTGTGAATGTATATATGTGTGCATGTATATGAATATATATATATATACATGCATACATACACACACATTTATATAAGTATGTGTACAAGTGTTTGCCCTTGTGTGTGTGTGTGTGTGTGTGTGTGTGTGCGTGTGCGCGCATATGTGCGTTTGGGTTCGAATGAAAGAAAGAGTTTGTAGATTGACATGTATTCACAAATATATGCATATTTGTACATTAGGAATATGTATGAGCAAATGCATATGCCTATGATGGGGTATATAAACAGACACGTGCACTCACACACAGACACACACCACACACACACACCACACACACACACACACACACACACACACCACACATATATATAATTTATGGCTGTTGTTAGATTGGGACTGTATTCATAGTCATCAACAATTAGATATATTTTGACTGTCTATCTATCAATTACACTCATACTTTTCCTTTCCTTTCTTTCTTTGTCTATCTATCCTTCCCTTGTATTCTTTATTGCCAATTCTATGGCTGTATGTTATTGATTATGAAGACATATTTTCACAGACGCTAATCATTTCCTTCTTATGTCAGAGGAACAATTTTCATGTGAGTGTTAGATGTTAATGTTTGATATAGCCACAACATATTACTGCTACAAGCTTTATTGATGTGTTCACATGATATAATTGCTACATGTTGCATCAATGTATTACTGCTATATGACTATATTACTGCCGCAATATATTATTGCTACATGTTATACTGATATGACCACGGCATATTACAGCTACATGTTAAAACAACGTTACCAGAACATATCATTGCTACATGTCACACCGATATATTACTGCTATATGACTATGTCATTGCCACAACATGTTACATGTTATATTGGCGCGTCCGCAATTTATTAACGCGAACATGCTACATTACTGTGGCTACAATATATTAATGCTACATTCTATATCGACATCCTCAAAGTATGTTACTGTTATAATTTATGTGATAACTATATTCACTATATGTATAATATATATATAATTATATATATATATATATATATATATATATATATATATATATATATTAGTATATATATGTATATATATATATATAACATATTATATATATATATATTATATATACATATATATATATTATACATATATATATATATATATTATATATATATATATATAATATATATATATATATATATATATATATATATATTATACCTATAGATACATACGTACATACATAAATTTATATATATATCAGAGAAAATGAGATAACAGGCCAAGGCTGTGAAGAATATATGTATAAGTGTGTGTATGATTATACACATACCCATGCACACATACATACATACATACATACATACATACATATATAAACACGGTTGGACAGGAAACACCTTAAAATTTCAAACAAATTTATTTCAATATGGGGTTAGATCACCTTTGCCAGTAAGTTACACCTTGAATTCTATGAGGTACGAACTCGTACAAAGTTTGAATTGTTTCCAAAGGAATTTCTGTCCATTCTTCAGCTAAAACAAGCTCCAGTTTTTTGTAGTGATGATGGTGGTGGATATCGACTCCTTACTTGTTTTTCTATAATGCACAATAAATGTTCAACAATATTGAGATCTGGGGACTGTTGTGGTCAGATAAGATGTTCAACTTCGCTAGAATATTCCTCGTGCCATTCAGTAACAACTGTAGATATGTGAATTGGTGCATTACCATCATGAAAGATTGCGTTTCCCTCTGGAAACAGTTCCCCAACCATAGGATGAATTTGATCAAAGAAAATACTTAAATAGTCTTGACTATTAATTCTGCCATGAAAGGTAAGCATTGGACCGGCGGATTTCCAAGATATATCCTCTCCCCCAGATCATCACATATCCTCCTCCATGTTTAACAGTTGGAAGAAGGCAGTCTGGTTCAAATGCTTCTTTTGGCTGCCTCCACGCGTATATTCGGCCGGTGGTCGGAAATATTGTAAAGAATGACTCGTCTGAGAAAATATTTTTTCATTGCTCTAGGGACCAATTCTGTAGGTTTTACTCCACTCTAAACGCTTTGCAACGTTTGTTTTTGAAAGTAGTAGTAGTTTTCTGATTGCAGCCCTCCCCTTGAAATTCGGCTTTGTGCAGCTCTCAGCGAACATTTTTTGTGGAAACTGGGTTCTCGACGTGGTCATTAAGCTCTGCAGTAATTTTGGGATCCTTTCTAACAATTCGCGTAAGAGTCTATCTGAAAGTTTTGGTTTTCTTCTGGAGTTTTGTTTCGACGAGGAGGTTTTTCCCTCTTTCTCGAAGGCTGTCATTACCTTCGAGACAATACTTCTTGATACACCAAACACTTCGGCTGTTTTTCTTATACTAACGCCTACCATACTAGCACCAACAATTTGACCTCTTTGAAAGTCCGATTGATCTGTCATTTTAATGAATTTTAATTAACTTATTCTGATGATATCTGAAAAGAAACAGCAATTTAAGCAAATCATATTAAGCAACACTAATAATAAATCAAAAAGCAAAAGTATACAAGCTTTTTATGGTTTTATAGATATTTCAAAACTATGATGCTATGATGCTATGATGCTAGTTGTTTCCACTACATTGTCCAACCCCTGTGTCTGTTATATATATATATATATATATATATTATATATATATATATAGAGAGAGAGAGAGAGAGAGAGAGTGAGAGAGAGAGAAGTGCTCTCAAGGCCACTCACCTGATGACGTGCAGGTACACAGCTATTGATGGATTATATTTATATAATAATATGCGTAATAAATGAAACACTCCGCAATTAACAGCTGGCGCAATGCACAGAATGAATTGTAGTGATTTGGACTAAAGCCTGGTCATTCTATCGTTTTGTATTATAAATTACGCACACACACACACACACACACACACACACACACACACACACACACACACACACACACACTCAGACACACATACACACACACATGCTACCTTTCTTTCCTCCTATGTTTAGTGACTTGCTGTATCCCATCTATCATTCCTTTTCGCCCATAACCACACTGAGCTTTTTTCAGTTGTCTTTGACAGTTTCATTGTCACTATTCTTTTGCGACCCTTGATTCCGAGCTAACCTAGTGCTTAGCTCATGGATGCTGCGAAAAATCCCTGTACGCCATCTTCCACAGCATTTACTGTTCAACATTACCTCCCGTTTGTTAGCCCTTTCACCAGGTCATCATACTTTCTCGTCTTGAAGTACTGTTGTTCCTCTATTCGGCTGTCAAATCAACCAAGATGATTCTGGCACCTGATTCCACCTTAGGACAATATCTGGACTGATAACCTTTTGGATATGTCTTCACCAGTCTGGGAGGTCTCCGTATACTTCCCATTCTCATTTAAGTTCAAGTAGGTGTTGTCTGAGAACTATTTTAACACTGAGATTCTTTTTTGACCCAAACCGCTTCTCCTCTTCTGTTTACAAGCATCAAGGCCGATTTCATAGTTTCAGATTGCCTCTAGTCTTCAGACTTAACTTTTCCAGCACTCTGTTATATCTCCATGTATATCTGTATATAGAAGTGTTTGAATTTGATGACTATATCTGGCGGCGAGGCACGTGGAGTAGGGAAAGATAGACAGATAGATAGAGAGATGGAGAGTGAGGGAGGGAAAAAAGTAGAAAGATAGATAGATAGGTAGCTAGATAGATAGATAGATAGATAGATAAATAGATAGATAGATAAATAGATAGATAGATAAATAGATAGATAGATAGATATGTAGATAGATATATATATAGATAGATAGATAGATAGATAGATAGATAGATAGATAGATAGATAGATAGATAGATAGGTAGATATGTAGATAGATAGGTAGATATGTAGATAGATAGATAGATATGTAGATAGATAGATAGATAGATAGATAGATAGATAGATAGATATAGATAGATAGATAGATAGATAGATAGATAGATAGATAAATAGGGGAGGCAAAGAGAAAAAGGGTGGATGAGCTTGTGAAGAGTCTTGTCTTGTGGATATGAAGCCGAAGGGACATTCAGCGTAGATCTGACTCTCTGTCACTTTCAGCCAATTAGGTGGCTTGAAGTGACAGAGAGTTTGAAGGTCAAAGATTGTTATGTAGTAGATATTGATGAAGCAGAGATCAAACGATCTGATAGGAAAAGAGACGTATAAAATTGGTCGTGTAAAATTGAATTTGAAGGCGAGAAAGAGGTGAATATTACTTGGAATGTGTGTATGAGTATGTGTCTGTATGTGTGTGTGTGTGTGTGTGTGGTGTTAGTCAATAATACGAGTAGGTGAGTTCATCAAAGCAAACGAATCAGCATCTACTTTGTTACTGGGAGGAAGCTTTGCATTGAGGAGACCAAGAATAATAACTTCAGAAAGCTGTGAGATGTGTGAGTTGTTGGCTGGGAGAACTGGGCATAGGGATCAATGCGGTGTCTAGGATGAAACTGAGTTAAAAGTAAAGGAGGAAGGACTAGAACAGGGGTCGGCAAACCAGGGTAAATTACCCCAAGTAGGGTAAAAATAAAATTCTTGGAGGTAATAAGGACTCACTATACAGAAGTAAAATTATATAAAAAACGTTTTCCTTGTTACGACAGAAATTTTTCTTCTGGTATGAGGAGGCAGTCAAAAAGTTGCTGTCTTTTTGCAACAACTTACCTTTGCAAAACAAA
>NC_042998.1:184751320-184758820 GCF_006345805.1 Octopus sinensis
CACACACGTATATATATATATACATATACATATATACGACGGGATTCTTTTCAGTTTCCGTCTACCAAATTCACTTACAAAGCTTTGGTCGACCCGAGGCTATAGTAGAAGACACTTGCCCAAGGTGCCACGCAGTGGGACTGAAAACGGAACCATGTGTTTGGTAAGCAAGCTAGTTACCATACAGCCACTCCTGCCGCTGCATATTTTTAAAATTATTTTTATAATATGTATATATTTATCTTATAATGGTTGGCATCCTTTTTGTCTCGGGAGACAATGGAGTTGCGCATAAAGTAGTCTAATCCGGCTTTTACATTTCATGTTCTGATACATTTCCTGCTGTGGCTGTTGCACCAGGCAAACAACTAAAAGTCAAGAAAACACCAGTCCCGCGGTTGGCAAGCTGGAATGTCAGAATAATAATTTAACATCTATCTTATAATAAATGCAAAACAACATCACGCAGGAATCGACCTAAGCGTAAATAATAAACTGTGTTAGGTGAACCGTGATATGACGAGGTATTGCTGTACTCACCACTCCGTATGTCTGTATACTATGTAAGGGAAGTTTCTTTGAGATTAGTTCATAACATATGTGTGCGTGTGTGTTGCGTGTATGTGTAACCACAGTTTTTGTGACGTTCTATGATGAACGAATGCGGTTAAGAATATAGCAAATAATGAATAGAGCTTGACCAACTTTTATTTTTTTTTATTTATTTTTGCATTTAAATATGTAATCTGTACATCACTCTGAGACTACATATGTATAGATATATATATATATATATATATATATATATATATATATATATATATATATATATATATAATATATATGTAGGTGTGTGTGTGTGTGTGTGTGTGTGTGTGTAGTGTTCATAGTGGTGTACAGAAACATACTTAAATGTAAAAATACGACAAGAAATTGCCAGAAATTGGTCAAGCTCTATTCATTATTTGCTATAATTTTAACCGCATTCGTTCTTCATAGAACGTCACAAAAATTTTGGTTACACACACGCACACACACACACACACACACACACACACACACACACACACACCGTATATATATATATACACATACGTATACATATACCTTTTCTCTCTCTCTCTCTCTCTGTATATATATATATATACATAGAGAGAGAGAGAGAGTGAAAGAAACAGAGAGACAGAGAGAGAAAGAGAGCGACAAACAGAGAGACAGAGAACTAGTCACAAAGACGTCCTTTTTATTCCTGTTACTTTGGCTTTGCAAGTCTGCATCGCAAACCACAGGAATTCAATAAAATTTTGAATACTTTTCAAGTATATCCTGTTTTTGAAACTCTGGAAATCTAGAATTATCTGTAAGTACAAAGTAACTCAACAACAATTTTTTTTCTTATATTGAATCGCAAACAAATGCTGTTGTTTATATATAACCACACACAAACACATACACACACAAAGACACGCACAAAGAAAATGTACTTAAATCAATTTTCAAAAACAATTTAACTGCAAACAAATGTTCTTGTTTATATTTTTACACAAACAAGAAATCAAACCAAACATTGACTACAACATACTTGATACAGAACCACAAAGAAATGCTCTTCTATTATGTTTAATGCACAAAGAACTTAAACAAATCAACTTTCAAAAGAGTTACTCCCGTCTACCTTAAAACAAAGGAACCTAAACATCTTGCAATAAAATATAAAAGAAGTAACAAATATACAGAATGAAGTCTCTTCAAAAATATCCCTTCAAGATCCCCTCATCATGACGCACAAATTCCATCTCTATGATAAATAGGACTAGGCAGGAAATAAATTCGTGGTGTTCTCCTAAGTGGGGTACACACGCGCTATGTTTTAGTAGCAGAGCTTCTAAAGCTGTTTCCTTGTTCAATTGTCGATCAGCGAGAGAAATTGAAAATTCACCGAATTTTATAATTGATAAACATATATGCATACATTCATATGGTGAAGGCGCGTGGTTTAGTGGTCAGGGTAGTGGATTCACAATCGTAAGGTCATGAGTTCAATCCCCAGCGACGCGTGTGTCCTTGAACAAGACACTTTATTGCATGTTGCTTCAGTCTACTTAGCTGGCTAAAATGAGTAGTACCTGTATTACAAAGGGTCAAGGGGCCAGCTTTGTCACACTCTGCGTCAGGCTAGATCTCCTTGAGAACTACTTTAAGGGTACATGTGCCTGTGGAGTGCTCAGCCACTTGCACGTTAGTTTCACGAGCAAGCAGTTCCGTTGAGCGTATCAGCTGGGACCCTCGTCGTCGTAACCGACGGTATGCTTGGCGGGGTGGGGTGGGGGGACATTTCTATATATATATATATATATATATATATATATGGCGGGGGACAGCCCAGTTTCCGATCTGAAATTAAATAGTATGGTGTAATTTTTAAATTTAAAACAATGTGTGACAGCTACTTAATTCCAGATTCAGAATTTTCACCAAATGGATAAATTTCTTTTGGTGAACTGGAATACGCTGCCCTCTCTGGACTGAGTAGCTGTATCGCAGTCTTTGAACCCGTCTCCGTTGAATTATTCTGCAATTAGTTTAACTATGGCTTCTACGATAATTTTTAATTCTTTTCTTTTTCCGTTTTTATTCACCCTTCTACATTGTGTATCAACCTTCTCAATTTTTCTCGTTTTTTTTTTCTCGTGATTTCTCATGTATCAGCGTCCTGATTTTCAAATAGAAAAAACCATGTGCTCAGAGCCAGAAGATTGTTTGGAGACACAAAGTACGTTATAAAAACCTGCCTAACCATGTGTCTTAATGGGAAAAGCCTAGCACTAGGTCTTATTTTAATACAGTGTACTTTAAATGATATTTTCACAGGATAGAGTATTTTTTCTGTTGATAGTACACTTATACATAAATATAGATGTGTGTGGGTGTGTGTGTATGTTTATCTCTATATGTTTGTTTATATAGGTTTTGGAGTGACTGTGTGGTAAGTAGCTTCCTTACGAACCACATGGTTCTAGGTTCAGTTCCACTGCGTGGTACCTTGGGCAAGTGTCTTTCCTATAGCCTCGGGCCGACCAAAGCCTTGTGAGTGGATATGGTACACGGAAACTGAAAGAAGCCCGTCGTATATATGTATGCATGCACATATATATACATATGTGTGTGTGTGTGTGTGCGTGTGCATGTGTGTGTTTGTGTGTCTATGTTTGTCCCCCCAACTACGCTTGACAACCGATGCGGGTGTGTTTACGTTCCCGTAATTTAGCGGTTCGGCATAAGAGACCGATAGAATAAGTACTCGGCTTACAAACAATAAGTCCTGGGGTCGATTTGCTAAAGGCGTTGCTCCAGCATGCCACAGTCAAATGACTGAAACAAGTAAAAGAGTAAATGCATATATATGTATATTTAATATATATATATATATTATATATATATATATATCTATATATATATATATATATATATACTATATATATATATATACATATACAAACACATAGATATACATATACATACATATTTATATATACAACACGCACACACACCACACACACAGTATTCAATTCAGTAGTTGTGCGTAAATAAGAGCGATCGCGCCGTGCTGTTTTGTTAATCATTTTGCAATGAAAACAAATAAAAAGAACATAAATACAAAAAATGTTGTATGGCGAAATGAAACAGGTGTTAAAACGTATGTGGAAACATCTTGTTGCAATCAGATTGGTTTCAGCCCGCCGAATTAAATTTCATGACCCCTCTTTCTGTAACGATTACTTTTTTTTCTTCCATTCGTTAAGAATAGCGTAAACACGCACACACATGCATACACACGCTCAATGACACACACACACAAACGCACACATACACGCATTACATACATACATATGTGTCTATATATATATAGATAGATACATACATACGTGCGAACATATATACATACAAACCTATATATATATATATATGTATGTATATGTATATATGTATATATATATGTGTATATATATATAATGTATATATATATGTAATACTAAGCAATAAGGGTTTAGTAGTATTACTTAAATTTTCCTCGAATGAGGCTTTTACATGCCGAAAACTACTTGGTGTAATTGATAATTTTTCCAAATTAATTAATTTCACCTTCATTATTATGTATATATATATGTATATATATTGTGTATATATATATATGTATAATATATATGTCTATATCTATGTGTATATATATATATGTATATATATATGTATATATATATATTATTATATATATATGTATATTTAATATATGTATATATATATGTATATATTTTATATGTATATATATATGTGGTATATATTATATATGTATTATATATGTATATATATATATATATGTATATATATCTATGTATAATATATATATGTATATATATTATGTATATATATATATATATGTATATGTATATATATATACTATGTATATATGTATATTTGTATGTCTAAACTATAATAAATAGGAATAAATTACAACTACGAAAGCATGTAGACATGCTTGAAAACGATTAGATATTTTCTTTTTATACAGCCAAGAAATAACGTGTGCGCGCGAGCGTGCAAACGTAATGTCCTAATGTAATCATTTAAATTTTTTTGTTCGTATTTTTGTAAAAGAGCTTTGGAACAATACAGTTTTCAAATTTATTTGTAAGTAATTTCAGAGGTTATTTCAACCTTATCTTCCTGATGTAGGGTAGTTTTTCCTTATGCACTGCGTTTTTTTTTTTAGTGGATGGCTTATATTCATACAAATTTTACCACCAAAATTTGACCGTTAGAGGATTGTAGGTCTCCGTCATTGTATTTGTATTTGTGATGTGTGCATTGTATGTTAATTGTGGACTTCTACTGCTGAATTAGTATTGCTTCCATAATCAATTCCAAATGTTACTTAGACCTGACGAGTGCAACATTCAGTTGTAGGCTCACCGGTATTTTAAACAGAGAGAAACTGCAATATACTACACCTCATACATTAGAATAAAGCTAAGAAGGAAAATATTAACAGAAAATACGGCCACGGTTTATAGAATTCCACACAGAAATATACGTTTGAATAGGGAAGCAATACTGATATCGCAATACAAGGCT
This sequence comes from Octopus sinensis, assembly GCF_006345805.1. Classification (NCBI taxonomy): domain Eukaryota; kingdom Metazoa; phylum Mollusca; class Cephalopoda; order Octopoda; family Octopodidae; genus Octopus; species Octopus sinensis. Next base: position 184,756,451 of record NC_042998.1, read on the forward strand.
ACAATTAGCACACAATATACATACATCAGAAACGCATGTCCAATGACATGTAATTCTAATACTCTAACAGTAAATATCTGGTGGAAAACTCTGCATAAATATAAACCACCATTATAAAAAGGGAAGTGGTAGAAACCAGAAACACCCTAAATGAAAAAAAAAAAAAAAAGCCTGTAAACGTTGATAAAAACGCATTGGAGGAATTTAGTGTTCCGAACGACCTATAAGAGCTTGATACGCAGATTTTGATACACCGAATGGTGCTACAATTTGCAATAATGATTGCAGGAACCAGATATCTGCTGCTTGAAAAAGAAAGATTAAAGTAGATATTAGATAGTAGTTTGTTTGCTGCCTTGAGATTATGTTTTTCAGCGCGTAGCCGACGTTAAGTAGTTCTATATATATATATATATATATATATATATATATATATATATATATATATATATATATATAATATATAATATTATATATTATATATATAAACTTACTTGGAGAAGAGAAACGACGCGTGCGTTCGGTCATATAATAACAATATAATAAATAAATAAAACAATATATATATATATTCCTCAATCAGTGAAATGCAAATAAGTTAAGCTTAACGTTAACGTAAATCAGTTAATTTGTCAAACGTTCCACTGGCACACTGTAGGGTGGTAGTAGTTTACAGAGGCATGTATGATTGTAGTAACTAGTAATTGCAGATTCTCGTGAATATTCAATAATATATGTCAAGTGTGAATGATCCAAGAATACGAATCAGTTTTAGTTAACCAGACTATAATTTACAAAATGTTCCACTTACATCCACTGCCAAACTGTAGATATAGCAGCTTACAAAGGTATTTCAAGTAGCTGTAGCTGTTAGTAATTGCAGCATCCCGTGAGGATTCGGCAATTTTGATTGCTATTATAACACAGGATTAAAGGTGACGCGGTGGCAGAATCGTGAGAGCGTCGGACAAAATGCATTTCTTCCCGCTTTTTGCATTCAAATACTGCGGAGATCAACTGTGCCTTTTATCCTTTCAAGGTTAATAAAATAAAGTACCAGTCAAGTATTCAAATCGAAGTAATCGATTAAACCCCTCACCTCAGAATGCTGGATTTATACGAAAATTTACGCGAAAAGATATAATGCAGCAATTCTTGACGCAAAATTATCACACTTTTTCCATACTTGCCCAAAGAAGACAAAAAGAAATTCTGCAAAGAATTTTCATGTAGCTTTTTACTATCTTAGTCATCTTCGCTATCCTAAATTAAGGATGGCATTAATCGTAAAGATTTTTGACACAGGTAACAAAACCATAGATTTTGTGGGGTGAAAAATTTGATTAAACAAACTTTAGCACTTTATTTTCCAACTATGGAATGTTATAAAGTTGACAATAGTAGAGACTGAACTTATAACGTCATTTCAAATATAATTACGAGCTTAAATATGACAAAGTCCTCTGTCCAGGGCATGAGACGTTATGACACAGCTTTTTTGGCGCCGTCTATTCAGCGTTGCCTATTTAGTATCGTAGATTCGACACTGTATCATGTGTGACATGCTGGGTTATTCACACGTTGGCTCTTTTTTTTTATTTTTGGGTTATTCACACTTGACATATAATTTGATTAAACATTAAAATGTCTCAAATAAGACTTTTATTATTTCTCTCATTTTCTCTTCTCTCTGTCTATGTGTGACCATCTAGTTATATTTTCATGTATATATAATGACTCTCTCTCTCTTTCCCCCATCTCTCTCGCTCTCTCTCTCTATCAGTATGTGTATACTTCTGCAGCGTGCATGTGTACGTTTGTGTGTGGGTGTGCGTGTGTGTGTGTGGGGGGGGGGGCAGTTTCAAAACGTTTTGCCGCAAAAACATATTCATGTACAGTCAGCTGTGCCAAATCGTCAACACCCTAACAGCCGCGCCAAATCTTATCGTTCTGTTCTGTTCAGCACTGTATCGATTCTGTTATCCACTGATCTCAACTAGACAAAAAAAAAAAAAAAAAATTAATAACTTAACTTGAACGCACATGCTATTTCGCTATGCAACCATAATATGCTACAAAATATATTAAACGTTTTTATAAGTCAACTAGCAGTATCGCCCGGCGTTGCTCGGGTTTGTAAGGGAAATAACTATATATGCATTTTTAGAGAGTTATAACCAAAAAATAGCAAAAAATGCATTAAAAATGGAAAAAAATGATGGTAAATTTTTTTTTAAATTGTTGACTCATCGTAGACATTTTTAGAGAGTTACTTCCCTTATATAATAGCGAAAAAATATGCATTAAAATGGAAAAAAAATGATGGTAAATTTTTTTAAAAATCGTAGCCTCATCGTAGACGCGCGCTAA